>NW_028151913.1:75000-107500 GCF_964638095.1 Poromitra crassiceps | reverse complement strand
TCAAACCAGGGCATCTGGATATTGTAGAGGTAAAAACACTTGCCTACCACTGCGGGTTCATTTCCCCCGTCTTGGTCAGACATTGCTACAGACACAATTGGACGTGTCTGTGGGTGGGAAGCTAGTGGAGTATGAGTCCTGATCGCTGCACCAGCACCTCCTCTGATTGGTCAGGGGTGCCTCTTCAGGGGGGAGGGGAACTGGAGGGAATAGCATGATCCTCCCACACACTACATGTGAAACTCCTCGCTGACAGGTGAAAAGAAGCGGCTGGCAACTGCACATGTATCGGAGGAGGCATGTGCTAGTCTACGCCTGTCCCCAGATCGGCAGAGGGGGTGGAGCCCAGACCAGTAGGGGGAATTGGTCAAGTTGGTTGGTTGAGGAGAAAAATAAGAGAAAAATCAGAAGAAGAAAAAATTACCAAAATAAATAAAAACCCAATGTTAAGGGCAGTTACATTCACATCGTTTGGTGAAACTGCACAAATAAAGCCATCTTCCTATTTGGCTTGCCTTACTTTCGAAACCTGTTTAGACTACTGTAGATATCACAGAATGTAAGGAATCAATACCTTTATCTAATTTCATATTTGCATCAAAATGAAAATTACTGCAATTACTTTCCTGTTTTGCACTCTTACATTGCATTAAAAAAAAAAATAGTATTAAACTTTTATTTTGACTGTCACAACACTGTCAAACTTTTTTAAAGGTGCTATATAAATAAAACCATTATTGTATTATTATTATTATTATGACATTGTGAGAAGAATTAAGACCTGTAATAACTGAATTAATGTTTGGAATCCTGCAGCTTATCATACTGTCTCCACTGTGCTAAACACTTGAGCACAGTGGAGAAATGTTTTCTTTGTTTCCATACACAATGAGTCAGTCGTAGCTATGCCATTCAGGAAAGGTGTAACCGGTGTGACCGCGCTGAATTGAAGCAAATGTAATGAAAGAAAGAGGCATTCTTCAGGCGAGGCAGAGATAGAGGCAGAACATAAAGCTGGTTTTCATGTGGTTGTGCAACAGAAGACTTCACCAAGGGAGCTGCCAATGCCGGTGGGTGTCTTGTAGGCGTTTGGCAACCCTATAGGGAGGTGACTGTCACATCTGGCAGTGTGGAGATGCCAGCTTACTGGGAAGCGCTGCTATACGAGTTTAAAACCTCCCTCACAATATCGTATTCGGTGCTCAGACCATCAGTGCACACTGCACAGTCTGCCACTAATTTGGGTAAAGACAATGAAGTCCTTACTAAGATTAGACAGGACTCCTTAACAAGAAGCAACTGATACAGACGTTCATATTTTATATTTCCGTGGATTCCAAAAATGTTCAATGCTGACATTTTATTCCGAGGACCGGGCTCCACGAGAGGAAGAAGTGTCCCAGGAAGGGTTGTGTAACCGTGGATCCTCTGGTTCCCTGCCATGGACAGCCTGCCTACCTGCCATGGACAGCCTGCCTGGTATTTCCAATTATAGGGAAGATGTCGAGGTGGCCCTCTGTAATTAAAGCCTAATCATGCCGGTGGATTCCGAGAGGCATCCTCATCAAGCTTTCATTACGCTTCCCTCCTTGTGATGCAGCAGCATCCCAGCCCCCTTTATGATGCTCAGATAGCCTGTTTCCAAACCATGTCCAGCATTTAGGTGAAGACGCGTACATATGAAAAGACCTATCTGATCTTTCCTGAACAGCGGAGACCACACTCCAGGATGAACACTCTTGATATGCCTGTGTGTTTTGGTGCATATTCTTGCTTGCATGTTGTGTATTTCTCCCTCCGGCTGAATTTGGAGCCAAAATGTAGCATCTTGCTCTTCGGACAAGAAACAATTTTCAATTCAGTCTTGCCCACAGGAGTTTGTCGTCGCACATTTTCTAACAAATTGTGAAACAATATATAACAATATATATGTCCTAGACCAGTGTTTCTCAACTGGTTTCATATCAAGGTCTCCTAATGTAGTCCATATAGGGCAACAGACCCCCATTTGACCCAAATCTGAGAATATTTTTTATTGTTCGATATGATATTGTCCAGAATGCCATGAATGTCTGAATTGTAGGTAGATAGTATAGAATAGTGAATCTATCATCAAAATCATATTTTCTTCTACCTTCCACATTTCTGTTGACATCTTGTAAATGAAATAATGCTGAGTCTAATTGATCAGTTGGGGTCCGCCTGGAACCCCCTCAAGGACCACATGAGAACCACTGGCCTAGACCAACAAGAGCTCTATTTTGCTATGTCAATTGGGGCAAAGTATAATCTGTATAGACATGTACTAGTTTTCCCATGGCTCCTGTCCTGAATGGTTTTACCATAGTGATATATAGTGTTTGGATGGCACCACAGACAAGATCTTGTGTTTTAGAGAGGGGGAGCGAGAGAGAGGAAGAAGAGCACCTGGACTGGGTTTGAAAAGGTGGGCCCATGCTCCGACAGAGATCAGCCAGAGTGGTCGTGAACTACATGAGAGCACCTGGCTCTCCTGCATGCTGCGTGCCTGACAGACAGCACAGACACCTGGAGGCCCGACGAGAGAGCACAGTGTAAAAGCCACCACTGCTACAGGGCCATGCATTATGGAGGAAGCTCTCTCGCTCTCTCTCTCTCTCTCTCTCTCTCTCTCTCTCCATCTCTCTCTCCCCCCTGCTCTGCGGTAAAAATAGATCAGCAGACCTTTGCATTCAGCTCTTTTTTATGCTTCTCACTTCCACTTGCTCTCACCAGGTGCAGTGGCAGCGGCTCCTGTGCCTCACATTTCTTCCGGGGAACCAGTGTTTAATATCGGAGTGTTTGATATCGGAGTGTTTCTGTGTCTGTGATGTGTGTGTGAGTATATGTACTGTATGTACTGTACTGTTAGTGTGGACATGTGTGTATGCAGGTGTATCGGTTGGCACGGTTTAGACCGATATATCAATGCTTTATCATTCCCATCACATCCACATGTGATAATTTGTCCGGATGCCTTGGGCCACTATAGCGATGCATCCAGTTACGTTCCTCCACCGTTAAAAACAAAAGTAAACATGTGTCGTGCTGTTGGTTAGGTTTAGGCAACTACAGCAACTGCTTATGTTTGGGTTAGGGTTAAAGCCGAAAGTAAAAACACGCCGCGCCTTGCTCGGGACTCTAACATGCGCTATCTCGCTTGCAAGACGCATGCTACAAATCTGCGAATCCCGCCCCTACATCCTTACGGCCCGGCCACATCTACGCGTCGTTTGACGCGTGCTGACGCTGCTGCCCATCCACTTTGTATTGAACATGCTGCTCGACGCCTCGCGAAGCATGCTGGGAGACCAGACGACGCGTAGCAGGCTTGTGAAGCGACAGTGGGCAACAGAGGGGGCGGGGTGGAATTTGACGAAGTACAAAGCTAGCCAATTGAGCTCGTCCTAGCACCTATCCTACCCTTCCTGTCCTCTTCCACTTCCTCTCTACCACCAATTTTCAAAGAAGCAAAGTAAATCTAGCAGCAGCTAGCTTGGGAGCTTCCGGATTTCCACGCCCACCAAGCGTCGAGCGTCAATACTGCCAAGCGTCAGCCCGCGTCAAACAACGCGTAGATGTGGCCGGGCCGTTAGGCGCCATCGACCTACTTCAACATGAGTAAGTCCTTACGTTAAAGCCGGCTTGCAACGTCGGTTTCAGATGCAACAGGACACTGTCGATACCAGTGTTGCCAGATTGGATGCTTTTAATTTCTGCCAATTGGGCTGGTTTGAGTTGAATTGTGCAGGGAAAAAATGGCCTTGGGTAGGTTTACAGTCGCTTGTTTCCACAGACCTGCATTTGCTTAGGTGGTTTTGTGTGCGTTTTGGCGGGTTTTGAACAGTCTTTGGGCTGTAAACTACCAGCTGCATCTGGCAACAATGGTTGTTACGTGCCTGTCATCTGACTAGCATTCACCTCGGCTACAACGTCATTTTCTGACGAGAACAGGTACCTTTCTAGTTGGTAGGTTATAGGGCGCCAAGCGTCCTGACAAATCATCACATCTGGACGTGTTGAGATACATGGGTTTGCGGCTATATTCATCTTTGAATAACAAATCAGATATTAGCCTGTCAGTGTGGTGCTCTGCCATTAGGATATGATGTGACTCTACATCTTCAGAGTGGCAGTGTATAAAAGCAGCTGCCTTGCCTGCCTTAAGGAGCTGCTAAGCCACCGAGAAGGATTTCATTAGTATGGGATTCAGTGGAGAGTTTTAGTGTCAAACGGTCTAACTGCTGTTTCAGAGGATTCAGGGACAATGAATCCCAGCTGTAATGATTTTGAATTTAAATTGTCCAATTCGAAGATATTGGATATCGGCGTAAAATATCTGAAAAAGTATTAGCCTAAGCCTACTATTGGCCGCTTTGAGTAGTTGGTATCTGCATGATGCATCGGCTTTCAAAAATCCACATTGGTCAAAATCGTATAGAAGTACATTGCATGTGTGTGTGTGTGTGTGTGTGTGTGTGTGTGTGTGTGTGTGTGTGTGTCATGCATGCATTATGCGTAAAGCCCCCTTGTTGCTCAGTGCGGAGGCTCCCTAAAGACCATTGATCCGTATCCATTTACCACACAGTCCCCCCCACGACTCCTCCCTGATTGTCATTCAACTGCTAATTAAACAGTCCCGCCTAACGAGTTGCCGGTGGTAAGAAGGTCGGACGGGAAAGGTCACCCCATCACGCTCCCTCCAGCCAGACAGCGTCGATACCGGTACCCTGCCTGGAGGAACAGGTCCAGCAAGAGAGGTCATCATCCAAAAATGGCTTCTGGACGGGTTGAGCTCAAGGTTTGAATAGATCACTCTTAAGCCACTTTGCCGATTTTCAACCAGCTTTGTGTCATTACAAAATCTGTATTATGCAAATGAACAATGTTTAACTTCCCTCCATCTTGCCTGGACCAAGTGCTCCCCATTCATTCGCAGTACTTCCTGGTCACAATAATGTCATGCAAATGAAGGTACAGAGAGCATTAATGATATAGTGATAGTAACAGTAATAGTGACACCATGGCAAAACTGCTCCAAATGACCCCATCATGGCATCAGTTGGACCAGGAAGTTCTATGAATGAATGTACAGAGAACAATAGTGATAGTGACGGTAAGTGACACCATGGCAAAACCTTTACAAATGACATCATTATGAGTCATAATGATGTCATTTGTAAAGGTTTTGCCATGGTGTCATAATTTATGACCAGTGTTGGGTAACGTTACTTTTAAAAGTATTATGTTAGTAGATTACTTCCATTAAAAAGTAATCAGTTAGGTTACTGTGTTATACCGAGAAAAGAAACTCGTTAGAGTACTACTTTTGCATTTCCATGGTCGAAAATCGGCAAAGTGTCTCTGTGTCTCCTTACAGTAATAGACGATGCGGAGACTGATGGGTTTTTGACAGTCGAAGCAATACTGATATTTTTAAATCACCTCCAATATGTTGATCTAATATTCAACAACTTTAAATGTGAGCAATTTCATGGCAGAAAATGACAACTTGCCTTTGTTTTTCCCTGAATTGTATGCTTGTCAGGGTGGACATTTCGCCTCTGAAACAGCATCTGTAGACCAGCGGATACAACACTGCATTGAGGGCCAGAAGTATTTCAGGGTTAGCAGCTCGTTAATGATGGGTGACCCACCACCACACCTATTGAAGGGTATGTGAAACTCACAGACTCCCTTTAAATCAAGAATTCACTTACCGGGCGTCCGGGTAGTGCAGCAGGAGTTTCCCTGCCTACCAACACGAAGGTCGCAGGTTTGATCCTTCGTGTTACCTCCGACTTGGTCGGGCGTCCATACCGCACCGTTGGCAGTGTCTGCAGGTGGGAAGTCGGATTAAGGGTATGAGTCCTGGTCGTTGCACGAGTGCCTCCTCAGGTTGGTCTGGGAACCTGGTCGTGGGGGAGGGGAACTGGGTGGAATAGCATGATCCTCCCACGCGCTGTGTCCTGCCGGTGAAACTCCTCGCTATCAGGTGAAAAGAAGCAGCTGGCGACTGCACATGTATCGGAGGAAGCATGTGGTAGTCTACAACTCTCCCCAGATTGGCAGAGGGGGTGGAGCAACGACCAGGACAGCAGGGGAATTGGCCAAGTACAATTGGGGAGATCCAAGGGGGAAAAAACGATAAAAAAAGAACGAAAAATTATTCATTTACCAAAAATAAATAAATAAACAAATAAACAAATAAACAAACAAACAAATAAACAAACAAACAACGAAATAAATAGATAAATAAACACAAACTAACTAAATAAATAAAGAAGTAAATAAATAAAGAAGTAAATAAATAAACAAGTACATAAATAAATAAGTACATAAATAAATAAATAAATAAATAAATAAATAAATAAATAAATAAATAAATAAATAAATAAATAAATAAAAGATGTAAAGATAATACAGCATACAGACCATCATATGGGTGCAGGATGACATGACTGGCTGATATCTGATATTTCATGAAGGCCAAATATCAGCCTGATATATTGGTGTAACCCTCATGTAGCAAAATCAATTTGATCTTCAACAGAAAGGACTTGGAACAGAAGCTCATTAAATGTGTTTATATATTTCTCGAATTGGTGGCTGTTGTGAAATCAGACAATGAAGAGAAAGTGGTTTTGGTTTATTTTAAAGCAAGCAGAGCATGGAAATAAATACACACACACACACCCACACACACACACACACACACACACACACACACACATACAACCCATATATATAGTATCTGGCCCTCTCATCGTTTATCTTAGCGCGGCAGAATCAGGATAGATTGGTTCAATTAGACTGCCCTTTAATGTAATCTGTTTAATCCATTTCTATCATCAAAGCCAATATCTACCTCTCTACACAGAGAGTGGGATTAGTCCTCGTCCAACTCGGTGTGTGTGTGTGTGTGTGTGTGTGTGTGTGTGTGTGTGTGTGTGTGTGTGTGTGTGTGTGTGTGTGTGAGTGAGTGAGAGAGAGAGAGAGAGAGAGAGAGAGAGAGAGAGAGAGCACATCTCTGCAATAAAAGCGTTGCCTCCAAGTCACTCAAATCTCCCTAGATCTTTGTGCTTTACAACTGGCAGTGGAGAACACAGACTGTCTCAAGTTGAAGTTTTAATGGGTAAAGATTTAAGATCTTCATATCCTTGGTAAGATTGCGAAGACTGCTTGGCACAATACACAGCGCCACCATAAATAAAAAAGCCAATGGAGGATTGGTAAAGACGACACACGTCTCACTCCTCTCCTTTAAGCTCGCTAGACACACAAAAGCAATGTCGACGAACTCGGTCCCAAATCTCACTGCTGTCACGGAAAAACCCGCACAACTCCAATTTAAGTGACTGACTCTGAGTGTTTTATTTTTTACTTGAAGGGTTAGGTACTTTATTGGTAGAGTGAGTTTCAGCACCCCATGGGCCTATGAAACCCAGTCAAAAGCTGTGACAAAATTTCAAGTAAATGCATGGTTGTCAATCTGGCAACGAGACTGTTTTCTAAATTCATGGATTTCATCCAACAGCTGCAATCTGCTTTTACCTGCTGAGACTGCTGCACAGAAGAGGGATTTGATGCTCAACCCCCATCTGTCCATTCAGTCCCACTGTGAGGCAAGAAGAAATGCAGTGTGCAAGTATTTATACGTGCAGACAGTTATAATCACCTTCCTCTCTCCATGTATCTAATACAGACTGAAATATCTTCACTTTACCACTCTCACTACACGCTCAGTACATCAAATTACATATTCTCATATTAGGTTTCACCCTCTTTTGCACGATTTTCGCCTCAGTTATCTCAAGGCTTTCGTTCACTTGTCTCCACCCCTTCTTTAAAGGGATAGTTCACATTTGTTAAAGCCTAGCCCTATTTGCTACTTACCAATGATGATGTTGATTGGTTCTTTCTCAGCACAACCCATGCTGTTCCATAGTAGCTGTGGAGAGTTGGGCAAAAACGAATGCAAGGTCAATGGGGTCATGCTCCTGTATGTACCACCTGACTGAAGCTCTCTGAAATGTACTTTGTGTGCACTGTGTGTGTGTGTGTGTGTGTGTGTGTGTGTGTGTGTGTGTGTGTGTGTGTGTGTGTGTGTGTGTGTGTGTGTGTGTGTGTGTGTGTGTGCGTGCGTGTGTGTGTGGGTGTGTGTGTGTGTGTGTGTGTGTGTGTGTGTGTGTGTGTGTGTGTGTGTGTGTGTGTGTGTGTGCACTGTGGATGACCTTTTAGTGAGCCTCAGTCAGCTTGTACATACAGGAGCGTGACACCATTGACCTTGCATTTGTTTTTGCCAAACTTTCCAGAGCTATTATGGAACAGGATGGATTGTGCTGAGAAAGAACTCTACCAATCAACATCATCATTGGTAAGTAGCAAAAAGGGCTAGGCTTTAAAAAATGTGAACTATCCCTTTAACATCTTCCTTTGAGTGGAAACGCTGATGTGGATCAGCCCAGTTGCCAGAATAAAATGCCGGCATTGTAGATTTCTGGAATCCAATGTAAATGGAAATTAAATGTAATACAGTATATCAACATTTCGGAACCAAAATGCATTGCAGATCAGGTTTCTACATAGGTGAATAATTAATATTATACATGTCATAATGACAGTCTGAGGTTTAACTATGTCAAAGTCATGGTAGGGAGAAGGGGTGGAAGTGCATGGTGGACCCGTGGACTTGTCAAGAAAGAGCTGGTTTGAATCCTGACCCAAAACATAACCCTAACCACAACCAAGTTGCTTTTCTTGCCTAAACCCAACCAAGATGTTTTACTTTACCGGAACCGGGCCAGTAGCTGCGAGCTGCGGTAGCCGAGGCTCCTGCAGCTCGTTACCAGGCCGAGTCGGTGGTCACGCCAGGCCGAGTCTAGAACCGGGTCAGGAAGTAGCGGTGGCTCCTCTGCAGGGGCAAGGGAGGCGGTTACGCGGTGGCAGGTAACAACAAATGCAGGACTGAAATATTCATAACGGTATTTTACATTTACGTGCATTCCAGAAACGTACAACGCACACATGTTATCCTGGCGATTGTGTGGATTTAACAGGTGAACTCAATATCACAGGCACAGCCTTCACTCAGTCTATTTCATGCAAAGCGCCTTTTAAAATATATTATTTCTCATATTTTTACACCCAGTGCGGATTGCCTGCATGCATTCAGTAGAGCTTCCCGGCATTTGCTACACTTGCTCTTCACAGTCGACAGAAGCACTTCCATAGCTCTTTTTTATTGTGGCAAAATGCCTGCAGATATTAAAGCAGTACACGACGCTGCTTGTCTGAGTCCATTGACTTCGTGTTTTCTAATGGCCTGGGCTGTGTAGGTGTGTGTGAGTGTATGTGTGTGCATGTGTGTGTGTGTGTGTGTGTGTGTGTGTGTGTGTGTGTGTGTGTGTGTGTGTGTGTGTGTGTGTGTGTGTGTGTGTGTGCGTGCGTGCGTGCGTGCGTGTGTGTGTGTGTGTGTGCGTGTGCGTGCGTGCATGCATGTGCAAATGTGTGAAGACATCGTCATAAGACTGAATGTGATAAATTGGTTATGTATGGGTAAACACATTTACGTGTGTGACAACATTCCCCCCAAAGCCTGTCATTCATGCTTGAGTCACACACACACACACACACACACACACCCACACACACACACACACTATCAGATTAACACACAGCACCACGCATATGCACAAGTACAGACACACACACACACACACACACACACACACACACACACACACACACACGCATACGCACACACATGCACACACATAAAGGTACAACAGTGGACTGTGGTCTTGTTGAGTTGAGTGTTGCTGACAGGTTTGATCAAAGCTGATTGATTGGAGGACAGGAGGCATCAGGGCCGGACATAAGAACATGGGGTTGGGGTTCCAGAGGTGTCCCAGGACCCCCCCTCCCCTATTCCTCACCACCCCCATTCACTAACACACAATCCCTATTGCAAACAATACCTGACGACCGATATTGATTAGCGGATGGGATGGATCAATGCCTGTTGATTGGACAGAGAAGACAAGGGCCCCGGTCCTTGGTGACCATGCTGCAGGGCTCAGGGCTGTTTTAGAGGATGCCAGATCACAACATTTTAACACACACACATAAATAAATAAATAAATAAATAAATAAATAAATAAATAAATAAATAAATAAATAAATAGGCTACATACATAAATACGTAAATAATCAATCAATCAATCAATCAATCAATCAATCAATCAATCAATCAATAAATGCACTACAGAACATGACACTTGATTCTACAGAATTTAGAGAATTATGGCAATAATTAGATTTTTAGGCTGGTGGAAACAACTGAAATTATCGAACCCCATTGGCAGATTCCCCCCCACTTAATCTTGATTAAATTTTGATTTAAATTCTGAGTCTAAATATGACTTTTTTCGCAGTGTATAAATCCAATTAGAAACACACGATTATGGGACACAGACCATCTGGGGTTATGAGAGTCAACACCGTCCCATATTCACCTAACCCCAATCAAATAATTGCTTGTGGTGATACTTTTAATGATAATTATGGTATTAACCACATACTAGTAGCAGGCCAGTAATATTCCCTTCCTACAGATGGTCATTTGATGCCTTAGCCATTGGCTCATCTTTATGATGTCATCTGAATTTGGCAGAAAATATCCTGTATGGTATGTACTCTAAGATAAGGTAAGAAAATATGTCCTGTATGCTATGTACTGTAAGATAAGGTAAGATAAACTATGTCCTGTATGCTATGTACTGTAAGATAAGGTAAGATAAACTATGTCCTGTATGCTATGTACTGTAAGATAAGGTAAGATAAACAATGTCCTGTATGCTAGTATGTACTCTAAGTCTTAGATGAGGTAAACTATGTCCTGTATGCTATGTACTCTAAGATAAGGTAAGAGTAATTATGTCCTGTATGCTATTGCTATGTACTGTAAGAGAAGGTAAGATAAATTATGTCCTGTATTTAATTTTTTTAATAAAAAAAAAAGTCCTGTATGCTATGTAATGTAAGATAAGGTAAGAGTAATTATGTCCTGTATGCTATGTACTGTAAGATAAGGTAAGAGAATGAATTGATACCCTCACTCGATGCAGCTTATTGGTGGTCAGGAGCAGGAGTGTTTAAATAATAACCCCTCTCTCAGAAACCATCTCCTTCTTGGCACCAAGCATCATATTTGTGCATTTAGCACCATCTGCTGTTTGTTGAAGGCAAGTGCAAGTGCAGAAATCTAAATCTGTGCTGCTTAAACACATAAATCACTATTCAGTTGAACTCTGATTTCCTTAAGTTTATTATTATAATTATTTTTATCGGACACGACAGCAATGGCTGGTATTGGTGTTTTCACCTGTCTGTCTGTCTGTCTGTCTGTCTGTCTGTCTGTCTGTCTGTCTGTCTGTCTGTCTGTCGGGTGGGCGAGTTAACTTTTCCTTAGGTTGGCAATAAAATAAAAAGGCAATAAAATCTGCAATCCAGTGATTTTTGTTCTTGTAGCAGTGATTGTATTGGCTGAGATGCCAGAGGGCTGGACAAGTTTAACTGTGGGAGTAAATAAGTAACTTTTGATAGGTTACTCAGCCAGGCAAACATCTTCAAAGGCACTTTGACACAGAAGCATGGCTGAACGTCTGTTTGAAGGTAAAGAGCATGCAGCTGCTTACTTGAAGTATAGGGTGGCTCCCCATGAACTGATTGCCAAGATATTGGGCTACATGGAGGAAAAGGTAAGGGCTCTGGGGTCTGTTTTGTGTGTGAGCACATTGGTGCTATTATTGCAGTGCAGTTCTTGTAGCATAATTGTATATCTCCATCTCTTCATGCTTGAAGAAAGCTCAATTCTTACTCAAACTGAGTAAGAATTAATTTAGTTCAAGGCTAAAGTGATACAATCTCAAATGTAATAGAACAAAATGAAGCTACAAGATTTTGGCAACAGAAATTATTGAGATTTTCAGAATGGGAAGAGATTGAAATGTTTAGACTGTGACATCCCCGGTGGTCTAAAGCATTGGTTCCCAAACGGTGGTCTGCCAGAGAATTGCTTTTTTTTTTTTTTTTTTACAGACAACAGTTTTTACAAACACATTAACCCTGAGCAGTTGCCGGATTGGGCCGATTTTTGGAAATATTGCGATATTTGGGAAACATCAAAATGTTGAACATCTACTTACAGAGGCTGCAGCAGGTTCAGTTTTAAAGTCAGAGTGAAGTTGCTGGTATCATATGAAACTAGAAAGACTTAAGGAATGGATTTGTACCAACCATGTCATGCTAGCTTGTCAGGAAGGTAACACTCCAAATGTAGGCAACATTTTGGCGAGGGATTTTCTTTTTTCAAAGGGGTCCTCTTTTTCACAGCCTAATGTTGGCAGGTGTGTGTGTGTGTGTGTGTGTGTGTGTGTGTGTGTGTGTGTGTGTGTGTGTGTGTGTGTGTGTGTGTGTGTGTGTGTGTGTGTGTGTGTGTGTGTGTGTGTGTGTGTGTGTGTGTGAGTGTCTGTCCATTTTGAACCCGCTAGTAGCCTTATATTGTAATTTAGTTAATCTGCTGCTATTGCATTGTTAAATCAGCTAATTTTATTTTATGGGGGGGTATATGCAGTGGAAGTGGTCCCTGGGAAATTTGGTTTGGTAATAACCATTAGCTTTTGTTGCATCTCTGATGCACCTTTGCCATCCCCCCTCTCCCAACCTTTCCTATCTCTCTTCACTATCAGCTATCTAATAATAAAGGCAAAATCCCCCCAAAATAATATTTAATACAAGAAAAAAGAAATGTTCAGACCGCTGAAAATAATCAAAATTGTTGGGTCAATGATATCAAAATGTAGCCTACATGCATATTTTCTGAAAGCAGTTGAATGTTTAAAGCACTTTAATAGTACTACCATCAGTGCATTTTTAGTAGGAATACTTCACCCACGAATGAACTCCTAATCCTGACAATGTATGAGTGCCCTGGCTGTGTCTACCATCACTAGTGGTTTCATTAAGCCCTTTTGTCATTTGTGGAATGAATCAGGTAAAGGTCTGGATAAACAAGTTGCTATTTGTATTTTATTTTCAAATGGCATTCCTTTCAGGCCGCAAAACCATTCAAACTTGCTGTGGATGTGGGCTGTGGCTCCGGGCAGGGGACGACCCTATTGGCCCCATACTTCACCCAGGTGGTAGGGACAGACATTAGCGCCGCCCAGTTGGAGATGGCACAGGCTAACGGCAACCCTCCAAATGTCTCATACAGGTGAGGTGGAAGGAATCTAATGCAATTTAATTTCAGTTCATAAATTCAGTTTTCATTTATGTAAAATATACAGAAAACCCCCAGAAAGAATACAAACTTCATTCAAGCTGCAGTAGGCAACTTTGCACGGTCCCAAATGGCAGCGAGAGGTAACAGTTTGAATTTTGAGCTTCATTACCCAGAAATCATATAACGTTTTCTTTGGTGAAGCGCTCACTGGCTGATATTTAGGAGCAACACTATCTCACAAATAATTGTTGGTCCACAGCGCAAAACATTTTAGTTTCACAATAACGTCTCAAAAATGGTCAAATGTCAACATCACGTTTTGCCTCAGTCCACTCGTGTCAACAGCTCAGTCCTCTACTTCCTGGTGACAGCGCCCAATGAGAGCACAGAGGCATGGCAGTTAATTTACTAAAACTCGGTTGGGTTTAAGCAACTTGAGGAGGAATTTGCAGGGCAAGGACACTACCATGGGTCCACCTATCCCACCCCTTCCGTCTTCTTATGAGACTGCCTTTACGCTAAACGACCTCTAGCAGTCACTTCTAGCGTAGTCTCACAGTAGCCGCCCCTTGGAAAATGAGAAGAACAGAAGCTGAATCTATCGGTTCGGCGTGGCGTTGGCATGGTGCAGCGTGGCTTCAGCATGGCGTGGCGTGTGGCCGGTGTGAACGGACTCACCTGTTAACAAGGATGCTGAATTGAAACTGTGTGGCTTTGGCGTGGCTTTGGCGTGGAATTGGCATATGGTGTGAACGTGCACTGACCTTGGGTCTGACTATACCTGTTGCTATATGGCTGTCAGGGGAAATTATCAATGCTCCAACCACTGAGATAATATATCTTTGATATCTTTATTATATGTCGATGGCTCCAACACTTACAACCAAGCTGCTGAGGTCCCAGCAAAACAAACATCCAAAGATGGCTACCCCCCCCCCCCCCCCCCCCACACACACACACACACACACACATTTTAATACCTTTATTTGTGTTCACATTTAGACAAAAAATCCTTGAACACAAACAATAATAGATGCACAATCAATGGGAAATCTTATAGTGACAGATGTATCTAGTCTGAATCTATGGATAAAGGAAACAGCGCCTCCTCCAAATGTGGCGACTGCCAATTATTGCAGAAATAGAGCAGAATTTGGCCAGAGCCTTGGCTCTCGATCTGGGCAGTCCTGCCCTCTGCAGGCCACTTACGACCAGCCTATGGACATTACCAAGGCTTCCAAATATGAAAACAAGCAATTTACAATTATACCCAAGCTGTAAAATGGCATCCTTGAGCAGTTGGGATTTCAAAACCTTGGTGATAAAAGCTTCTTCCAGACTGGAATCAAAAGCACACCCCACTTCCAAAATGGTGGCCTCTCTACTGTCCTCATCGACAACAACATCAGGTGTATTAGGTGTCACATTTGAAAATATGTCATATTCAGTATTACACAGTTTGAACATGGCAGTTGAAACACGGGAGTGTTTATGGATTTCAACAGAGGATGGAACATATGACCTTATGTCTTTAACTAACAGGTAAACCATTCTGTCATGTCTTGTAATATACATTCCCTTACAAAGCAACCATTCAGAATATGAGACATGGATTCAATGACTATTGACTGATTATGATCATTCTGCAGACAATGAGGAGAAAAAGTGTTAGGATACCAGAGAGAGATTGAGCCTGGTCGGAAGGACTTGTAATCTAGTTTTAACTGTAAAAATGACTATGTCCTTATCAACTGCATGATTCTTAAGTATTGAGTGTGAAACATTATGATCTGCAGCAGGGAGGCAAGCAAGCTTTCCCTGTAACTTTAAACCAGTCCAATGTTGTTGTTGTCTCTGTTGGAAACTTACAAGGGACCTTCGTGTACTAGCTGGTGCTAGACACACACACACACACACACACACACACACACACACACACACACACACACACACACACACACACACACACACACACACACACTCACACTCACACTCACACACACACACACACACACACACACACACACACACACACACACACACACACACACACACACACACACACACACACACACACGTGTTGCCAGAGATGCACGCACAATGTGTTTGGGCTGTGGACCAAGGCTGCTATCTCACAATTTTGTGTGAGACTGGGTTAGGAGAGACAATCTAATACCAGGATTTAGGCAAATAGGGCAAAATAGGCAAATCGATGGCATCTCAATTAGTGGGGATATATAGGCCGCTTGTTGGCGCGACTTCATGTGTATTTTCACATCAGAATCACTCCCTGGTGCAGGTTCACAGTTCAGCAAACTGAAAGGTAAACATAATCCTCTCACAGTGAAATCATTCTCCAGGCACACTGACAGGCTTCAAACTGATGTCCTACATCTTTAATGTTCTGCCAAAGCAACTGCGAAAATACATCAGAGCAAAACACTGCAAGGTAGACAAGACGTGATGAGATCAGTGTCTTGATCTTCTGTGTTTTTGATACCTTTATCTTAAAGTCCCCACGAAATGACTCCCATTACTTATCTTTCATGCTGTACCAACCATCCCAGATCGCCCCCCGTGTATCGTGTAGAAATTGTGATATATTTTTTGCAATATATTTTTGGTTGAAAAAACGTTCTACGTATCTGATATCAGAAGATTGCAGAAGCGTACAATGCCTACGTTTTATTCTGGCGACCAGGCTGTTGTCCCATGTCTACTACATTTTTCCAACCACCTTCATCTACGTCCCAATCCCCAGGCAGTGTCCGGCGGAGGAGCTGCCGTTTGCGGCGGGCGAGGCAGACCTGGTGGCGGCCATGACGGCGGCCCACTGGTTCGACCGGCAGCGCTTCCTGCAGGAGGCAGACAGGGTGCTGAGGCCCGGCGGCTGCCTGGCCCTGCTCAGCTACAGTATGGACATGGAGCTGGAGTATGGAGACGTCTCTGACACGCTCACTGATATCTGTAAAGAGGTCCATTCCCAAATCTTCTCCTTTCTTCTTGGAGGGGGAATCCTCTTCTGAAATAAGTCATTCAATATCTCTAAAATAGATTACTTTGTGTTTGTAAACACTTTGTTATTTTGTTAACTAAAGTTTCAAGTTTACTAGTCTTGATAAAGTAAAATAATTATGTTTTTTTTTTTTTTTATGTTAATTCTTTAAGGGTAATGTGTGTATGTAAATTTAAGGGTAGGTATGATATCTCATCTTGGGACAAAACTCTTACCTACATTAACCGAAGCCTATCCATCCAACTAGCGTTAAACCTGTCCATAGAAAAAAAACATTAATCTAATTAGTGTGGGAGCGTTTGACTGACGCTAGATTGGGACAAAACTGTCTTGTGTTAAATGTGTACATTTATATTGTAATAATTCGCTTCCTGGATTATTAATGAAGGAACAGAAGAGGCGAGCACTTGGTCTGCAGGCTTTATTCCGTTCACAACACACAGCTTCCAGCGCTTAGCCACGCTTGGCTACGCTCCTAGCTAACACACTCAGCTCCTAGCTACACACACCTGTCCAGTTCCCTCGTATCTTCAGACTCACAACCCACGCACATTTCCCCGCTGACAAAATGGCCGCGTCCCGCTCCACCAATCCCCAACTAGCTAACCACCCCACATGACTCCATGTCTCCTTCAGGTGCGTTACACTATTCCCAGCCGCATTCAAGTGCGGTGGGACACCCTCTACCACACCCCCAGCGAACCCACCCAACACTCAGACAATCACATGTTTACTGACAACCCCACATCGCTACACAGCCCCCCCTTTTACACAAACACTTGTCCCAAGTGGCACAGTAAACATGCAACACAACATCAACATTACACTTTCTTTCTTTTTTTTTTCCCCCCACACATTTCAACCACCACCAGAAACACACTACTCCCCCCTGTGCCCCCCACAGAGAACACAAACACGGCAGTAGCTCCGCACATCCTCCTTGTGTTTCCCCCAATGGAACAGTGCATGAACACGGCGGAGTGTCTCTTCAGGCCCGAAATGACCGGATCTGGGGGGAGCGGATCTGGGGGCCCTGTGTCCCCACCGTAGCACCAATCCCCGCAGGTAGCTGGGTACAATCCTCTGGAACCCCTTTATCCCGTGCCCTGTCCTCTCCAACAGCCCCTCTTTACTCAGACGCAGGTCGGTGAACATGTTCCACAGTCCCTTCGTTGTACCGGAAAACATGTGCGTCTCCTCCACAGGGGGCCGGTGTCCGATCGCCACCCACGCGAGCAGCTGACTGATGTCCGCGTCCTCCACCTGCCTGCGTCTCCACTCATCCACGTCGACATCCGTGATGTCCATGTTGTCATCCTCCAGGTCCACATCTGAACAGTACTCCTCTTCCTCCGCCTCTTGCACTCGCTCGTCCTCCCGTCCTCCTTCCCCAGGGGGCGGCGTGTTCAGGGCAGCAGGGAGAACCCCACCGGCAGAGATCTCCGCCTCTGCTTTCTGCTCAGCAACCGTGGGGGGTGTGTAGCCGCTAGGCTGGGCCGGCTCCTCCGGTGGTAACCCCTCTCGCTCACCCGGAGACACGAGCGTTACTCTCCCGACTGTAACAGCGCTGCAGAGGTCTTTCTCCACCGTGGGGGGTGCAGAGCGACTAGGCTCCTCCGGCGTTAGCAACACCCGTCCATCTGGACAAGCAGTCCACACTCTCCTGACCTGAATGCCCGGCTCTGCACTGCTCCGCTGCTCCGCCGCTTGTTGCTCAGGCTGCTCCCCCTGCTGTGTGTCTCTTCCAGCGTTCACACTCCTAGTGCAGTCTCTGGCTAAGTGCTCAGGTGAACGGCAACCCCAACAGTCTCACCTGCCCGCCGCCGGCACGTCTCTCTTCTCCCGCTGTCCTCCGGTCTCCGATAGCCTCGTGACACTCCCTGGCTATATGTCCAAACGCACCGCATGACCAGCAGACCCCCGGGCGCCCCCAGTACCGTTGCTCCGCGTACCTGGTCTTTTCCCCGGGACCGCTGTGACACCACCTCGCTCGGTGCCCAGGCTCTTTGCACGTCCAACACAGTCTCTCTTGTGGCTCCTCCGGCCGTTCTCCACGCTGCGCCACCACCGCGCTCAGCAAGTCCACACGCTGTGTGACATCTCGTAGCACCCTCATCAGCTCCTCTGCCCAGGCAGGCGTAGCTTCCAACAGCCGTCCGACCTCCTTCAACACCCGGGCTTCCATGCCCGCCAGCATCGAGCCGAACGTCAGTATAAGGGGAGCCAGCACAAGCTCCTTCTCCCCGTTCGGCAACGGCCATTCTCCGTCGCGCACCATCGCCCGTGGTCTTTGTAGTGTTAGCAGACACAGCTAACCTTGTATCAGCTAGCAGACACAGCTAGTCTTGTAACAGTTAGCAGACACAGCTAACCTCTATCAGTTAGCAGACACAGCTAGCCGCCCACGCCTGGCCGATCCTCCAAGGCGTTACTTTTCACTCTGTCCCGTTCCCCTTCTCTCCCCGCTGACAAAATGGCCGCATCCCGCTCCACCAATCCCCAACTAGCTAACCACCCCACATGACTCCATGTCTCCTTCAGGTGCGTTACACTATTCCCAGCCGCGTTCAAGTGCGGTGGGACACCCTCTACCACACCCCCAGCGAACCCACCCAACACTCAGACAATCACATGTTTACTGACAACCCCACATCGCTACAATATTCATGGGCAGGATGGGAATTTTGTCATTTTAGGGGCAAGGCCATACGTCGCAATTTTTTTTAGGGCAAAAGGCCACATGCCAGGGCACAAAGGTCATTGCTCTATAGAGGGTATGCACACCCACTGGAACACGCCCCCTCAATCGAGAACGAGTGTCAAAATGAGTGTCAAGTTCCTCCCTGAGCAGCAGGTGTCAGTTATCTAGGCTGATTACTGCATTCAAGCTCAGTCTTGCTGTGACTCAATGGGCGTGACCCCACAGTGACTTCTGCCTCTGTGACATCACATGCATACCCTCTATTGACATTGTGAAGAGCGATTTTTCTGAAATGTGTGTTAAAATGAGCCAATTACGCATATAGGGCAGGTTACATTAAATTGAGACCACTGACGGGTAGCAGGGCACTTGCCAAGGTGGCCTTATGGATCTCAGGGCATCACGGCCAGAGGGAGGGGCAACGTAATTCACACCCTGTTCATGGGCATTATCATATGTATGACATAAATAACTGTGGCAGCTGTTTAGAACAGTGGTTCTCAAACTTTTTCACATCAAGGAGTATCTACTGACACAAATTAAATATAAACTGACACAAATTAGGACACAGACCCCTATTGATAGGATTTTGTCCCAGGGTCCAGATAGATCGGCGAGGAGGGAGAAGGACTGAATGCTCTGAAGGTCTTCTTAAGCCCAATGAGTGCACTGGGCCCAGGTGCACCCAATCAACCTAACAACAACAACAAGCTCCTGCAAGACGAGAGTGAGAGGGTCGTCACACTGTTTTATTACAGAAAGCGTATGAAACCCATGACCAAAACAGTTCTTCTGTCATTGTGTTACTTATGGTTGGAATTCTAGTAAAAATAAATTATCACCATTTTTTCCTGGGGATCAAGGACCCCACTTTGAAAACCACTGGTTTAGAGCACAGTGTGCTAGAAAATACACTCAGACAATTATTATTATATATATATTATATAACGAATTAGTTCGTTTTTTTAGACAATTTATTAAACAGCTTTTAGATGTGACTGCAGAACCATTTTCGATTGAAACAGATGTTTTTGACTTGCATTCCAGTTTTATGCCGCCCTGCTGCCATTCCGCAGTCCCTATCTAGGACCCATGGCCAGGTCTACACTGATCTACAAAGACATGTTTGACTCCTGTCCTTACCCTGACAAGGAGTGGTGAGTGTATACACTTCTAATTACAATATATTATTTTTCTTATATTTCTTTGGCCGAGCGCACGCACGCACGCACGCACGCACGCACGCACGCACGCACGCACGCACGCACGCACCCACGCACACACACACACACACACACACACACACACACACACACACACACACACACACACACACACACACACACACACTCACTCACTCACTCACTCACTCACTCACTCACTCACTCACTCACTCACTCACTCATTCACTCACTCACTCACTCATGCACACACACACGAGCGAACAACGACCCCCTCATTGGCCTGGTGGAGATAATGATCAACTGACCAGGGTCACTGTTGTAGTTGATGAATAATCCATCTGCACTGATGCAAGTCTTAAATGCAACACATTGTAGGACGATGATTTATATGGTTTTGAAATATTATTTGCCTTTTGAAAATCGTGTCTGTTAATGAATTACCTGAAGTAAGCATACATATGTTTAAGTTTGTTTATTTATAGGCTACTTAATGTATTTAGGTTAGGCCTATATGTCATTATTTAGAGCAGGGTTCTCAACCTAGCGGTCGGGGGGGGGGGGGGGGGGGGGGGGGGGGGGGGGGGGGGCTGGGAAGAAAGGAAGAAAGGAAGAAAGGAAGAAAGAAGAAAGAATTGAAAAAAATCATAAATATTTTTCTCCCATGATGATTGAATCTCCCATACCAATGAGATAATGTAGTAGCCTATAAAACTATATAAACATAAATTATACTGTGTGTGTGTGTGTGTGTGTGTGTGTGTGTGTGTGTGTGTGTGTGTGTGTGTGTGTGTGTGTGTGTGTGTGTGTGTGTGTGAATGTATATATATTATAAACTGTATAAAACTGATTTGAGCGAGTGAAATCAGTGTCTGAATGTGGGCACTGGGAGGGGTGTGACAGCGGGAGAGGGGGTCGCGATCCCAGCCTAAGTATTTTTCGGGGTCGGGGCTGCGGCTCAAAAAGGTTAAGAACCACAGATAGAGAGAGAGGAAGGGAGGGGGAGAGAGAGAGAGGAGAAAGTGTGCGGATTTGTTTGATGCTCAGCTCTTCAGCTGGGTGATCTGGTTGAAATCAAATCTCGTGTAGGGCACCAAATTGGTCAGGGCTGGCACTGGACGGTAGGAGGAGCTCTCCTAAACAAAAAAAAAAACATTGTGTAAAGTGTAATTATGGTTTTTGAACTATCACTCCCGGTCAAATAAACGACTGCTTTGGATGGCACTCACAGCAAGAAGGTCCTGGGTTCGAACCCCGGTTCTTTCTGTCTGGAGTTTGCATGTTCTCCCCGTGTTCGTTTCCTCCGGGTGCTCCGGTTTCCTCACACCATCAAAGATATTGTAGCGAATCAGTGTTACACATATAGCTGTGAGCAATGGTAGTGTCTCGACTACAGATAGGAACGTATATGTGGGAGTGTTATGCAGAGGAACACTATGCTTGTGGGACCACTTCCGGGGGGAGACTGAGCATGCGTGTCAGTCTCCGGTTACCGCCTGAGGGAATAGCTGCTAGCTTTGAGTGTGACAGCCGCCTAGAGTTGTTGTATAACTAACTGTGAATAAAGATCCTTGTACCAGCAAGAAGCCTCCAGCTCTTCAATACCAGGAACGCTACATTGGCGTCAGAAGTTGAAAACGGTGAATATTGCCTCCAGAATCGGCGAGATGGTGAACAAGTTCCTGAAGAAAGAGCGGCAGAGACGCAAACGGGAGGCGGGAAAAGAAAGAGCCGAAGCAGACAGCCAGGCGTCCGAAGAGGAAGATGACTGGGTAGACGCAGCCACTACTACAGAGACCCAAGCGGGAAAGACAGGAAGAAGCCGGGGGCCGGTGAGAGTGAAGACCGGACCGGACCATAGCATCGCCACCGCAGCTATGGAAGCTGCGCCGCGGCCCAGCGAAGCTAGCCTGCAAGCCAGTGACCAGGACGGGGCGCAGACCGAAGCGACAAGGGAAGGCGGCCGCCGAGGGAAGAAGGAAATACCGCCGCCGAAATACAACGGTAAAGGCGAGTGGGAAGCATATTACACGATGTTTAACACAGCAGCTAATATGAATGGCTGGTCGAAGGAGGAGAAAGCCAGTCATTTAGTGATGTCTCTCGAAGGCGAAGCTACAACGTGTGTGGCGGCAATGGCGAATACAGAAGACTTAGACGTGGTGATGGCAGCACTGAGCAGGCGTTTCGGCCAATGTAAAGAAGAAGGCATCATGGTCACAGAGCTGTGTAACAGGCGTAGACGACCAGGGGAGTGCCTGCGAGCGCTAGCGACAGACATTGAGATCCTCAGCCGACGCGTATACAAACGGATGTCGCCAGAATCACTGGAGGAGTTAACTAGAAACTACTTCATACAGGCCATCGAGCCACGGAGCCTGAACCAGAAAGTAACGCTGAGACATCCAAAAACACTGGGAGCGGCGCTGGAGTTGGCGCTGACAGTGGAGGGCTGGGTCACGGGCAGCGTCAGAATGGAGGCCGCCCCCGTGGTAAGAATGGCAGCGGAGAGTCCGCCACAAGAAGAGCCAGCGTGGAAGATGGCCTTGGCAGAGCAAGGCAACATGGTGAAAGAACTGTCCGAGTCAGTACAGCAGCTAAAAGAACAACTGCTCCGCAGCGCCACCCTGCAGCCCAACCCCGCTCGGCAACCCACTCCGCGGAACATGAGCTGGGGCAGAGGAAGAGTGATCTGCTGGAGATGTGGACGGCCCGGACATCGGGAAGCAGAATGCCGCCAGAGAACGTGGAACCAGGGAAACGGCGCAGGGCCCGTCCAGAGGGGGGGGGGACGGGTCCCCGACTTCACAGTCCCCGTAGTCACGTCGTCGCAGGAGGGAGCCCACCGACAGCATCGCCGGGGCCGTCAGCATGCAGAGCAGGCCGCGCACGATGAACGGCTGCCATGTTCCAGTCTACCTACAGGGGAGATACTGTGTCGCCCTAGTGGACACGGGGTGTACAGCAACGCTGGTGAACGTCAACATGGTGCCTGAGGGGACGCGTCTGGAGCAGCCAGCGGCACAGCTGCTGAGGACAGTATCCGGTGAGTTAATGCCAATGAGGGGAAGGGGGTACGTTTGGATAACAGTGGGGGAACACACAGTGGAGTTTCCCGTGTGGGTAGTAGAAATGGCGGGACCCTGCATCCTGGGGGAGGACTACTTGACGCTAAACCAATGCACAGTAGACCTAGGAAAGAGCACATTGACATTCGCAGGAGGGTCAATAGTACGGATGGGCCACCCTCCCACCGCCCCAGGGGAGGGACCTAATGTAAATAACATCACTGTAAATCGCGTCACTGTAGAGCACGAAACCCCAGCCCAGACCCCTGCCCCGCCCCAAAACCCTCCCCCAACCCAGACCCCTGTCCTACACCAAACCCCGCCCCAAGACCCCGCCCCTAGCGCACCTCCAAACACTTACCCTCAGCCACCGCCGCAGGCGGAGGGGGAGACAGAGAGGTTAGAGATGCTGAGGGGATTGCACCAACGCCAGAGTGAGGGTTTAGAACCCCAACAGAGCGATGAACTGTGGCGAGTGCTCAAAGAATATAAGGACATTTTCGCAATGTCGGATGATGAGCTAGGCTGTACCCACCTGGTGGAACACGAAATAGACACTGAGGGGGCGCGACCCGTCAGGTCATATCCCCGTCGGGTCCCAGCAGCGAGGAGAGACATAGCGAACGAAGCTGTAGAGAACATGCTGCGGGCGGGGATCATTGAGCCATCAGACAGCCCGTGGGCGTCAGGGGTAGTGTTGGTGAGAAAGAATAGCCCCAAAATGCGATTCTGTGTAGACTATAGGGGGCTGAACAAAGTGACAAAAAAAGACACATACCCGATGCCCATCATCGAGGAACTGTTAGACGCCGCGGGAGAGTCATCCTGGTTCTCATCCCTAGACCTCCGTAGCGGGTACTGGCAGGTGCCCCTCCGCGACGATGCCAAACAAAAGACTGCCTTCCGCACCGAGAAGGGGCTGTGGCAGTTTCGAGTACTCAGTTTCGGGCTGTGCAACGCACCAGCAACGTTCGAGAGGTTAATGGAGAAACTGCTGGGAGACATTCCCCGAACCGAATGCGTCGTGTATTTAGATGACATCTTGACACACGGGGGCACGTTCCAGGCAGCAGTGGGGGCGCTACGAAAGGTCCTGCAGAAGATAGCAGAGGCGGGTCTAAAGTTACACCCAGATAAGTGCCACTTCCTGAAGAGGAGGGTGGAGTTCTTAGGGCATGGCATCGGCGCGGGGGGCATTCGCACCCTGGAAGAGAAGACTCGGGCGATCGTGGAGTGGCCCACCCCCAGAAACAAAGGCGAACTCGAGAGCTTCGTAGGGCTAGCCTCATACTACAGGAAATTCGTAAACGAGTTTTCTAAAATAGCGGAACCACTGTTCAGGTTAAAAGAGAAGAACGCAGACTTCCACTGGACGGCAGAATGCCACCTAGCCTTTAAAGCCCTCAAGAAAGCGCTGACCAAGTCCCCGGTGCTTAGAGCACCAGACCCCGCACTGCCGTTCCTACTAGACACTGATGCCAGCAACGGGGGTATGGGGGCCGTGCTGTCCCAGGCGGGGCCGGACGGGGAGTGGGTGGTGGCGTACTACAGCAAGACTTTCGATAAAACAGAACGTAACTACTGCGTCACCCGCCGGGAGCTCCTCGCCGTCGTAGAAGCACTACGACACTTTAGATACTACCTCCTGGGACAGCCTCGGTTCACCATACGGACCGACCACTCGGCGCTGCAGTGGCTGTGGTCCTTCCGAGAGCCGGAGGGGCAGGTGTGCCGCTGGTTAGAAAGAATGGCAGACTACAACTTCACCATAGAACACAGGGCAGGGGCGCACCACGTCAACGCAGACGCCCTGTCACGACGACCCTGCGCAGAGAGAGGGTGTGCGTACTGCGAAAAGAGAGAAGGAAGGGAGAGAGAGCTCCAAGAGGAAGCGAGGATATGCCCTAACCATACGGGGGACGGACCCGTATGCAAGGCACTGCAGGTGGCAGAAGCGGCAGATTGGAGGGCCCATCAGGAGAACGACCTAGAGCTGGGGCCAGTAATGCGATGGGTAGAAGAGGGCCAGAAGCCGCCGTGGGAAGAGGTGGCCGGAGTCACCGACGCAACCAAGGTGCTGTGGTCAGAGTTCGACACCTTGAGATTGAGCAACGGCATACTGATGAAGTCCTGGAAGGAACCAGCGACGGGAGAGAGCCAGTGGCGGAAGGTAGTACCGGCGACGCTGAGAGAGGGGTGTGCAGGAGCGGTCATGGAACTGCAGGGGCCGGACATTTCGGTGTAAACAAAACACTCCGCCGTCTGAGGCAGGGTTTCTATTGGGGGAGGATGAGGAGAGACGTGCAGGATTTCTGTCGACGGTGCGACCTCTGCGCAGCGTACAAGGGCCCGTTAGACCAGTCTTGCGCACCGCTCCAGCAGCTAGCAGCAGGAGCGCCCATGGAGAGGGTGGCGGTGGACGTGATGGGACCGTTTCCGCGCACAGACGATGGAAATCGATACGTCCTGGTCGCCATGGACTATTTCACAAAATGGCCAGAAGCATATGCGCTGCCCGACCAGGAGGCGGGAACGGTGGTCGACGCACTGGTGGCGGGCATGTTCAGTAGGTTCGGAGCACCGGAGACCCTCCACAGTGACCAAGGGAGGAACTTTGAGTCACGAGTGTTCGCCACCATGTGCGAGAAACTGAACATAAAAAAACGCGTACCACAGCACTGCACCCCCAGAGCGATGGCCTGGTAGAAAGATTCAATCGGACACTGAAAAAGCAGTTGGCCATCCTCACAGAGGAGCACCAGAAAGACTGGGACACGCACCTGCCCCTCATCCTCATGGCCTACAGATCTGCCGCCCAAGAGTCCACCTCCTGCACACCCGCGCTGCTCATGTTAGGCCGAGAACTGAGGACGCCCACAGAAATGGCGTTCGGCAAACCACCAGATGCACTGGATGCGCCCCCGGGGCGAGAGTACGCCAGGAGGCTACAAGATCGGTTAGAGTCCGCTCACAACTTCGCTCGAGGCCAGCTAGAGAAAGCGGGCATGAGACAAAAGAGGAACTATGACGTGAGGGCGAAGGGAAACCATTTCCAGGGGGGGGATTTGATCTGGGTGTACACGCCCCAGAGAAAGAAAGGGCGTAACCCCAAGCTGGACTGTCACTGGACAGGCCCATGCAGGGTCTTGGAGAGAATGGGGGAGGTGGTGTACCGAGTGCAGATGCCACTTGGTGGCAGGAAGGTACTCCACCGAGACAGGTTGGCCCCGTACCGAGGGGGGTGCACCCTTCCCCCAGATCTCGGCCGTGCAGCGGTTTCACCTAGACGTGCTAGGAGAAGGGGACTGTTTCCACAGGGAGGGGCGTCCGGCTATGACCGGACGGCCACCACCCAGGGGCTCGATGTCTCAGAAACACTGCAGATGGGATCAGCCCCACAGGCAGAATCACAGGGACTAACACGGCCACGGAGAGAGACACGGGCTCCAGGACATTTGGAGAACTTTGAGCTTTATAAAAAAAAAAAAAAAAAAAAAAAGGAAGGAGGATGGTGTTGAAATGTTGTCTAAAAGAAAAGAAATTATGTATATGGCATGAGATATTGTGGGGAAGGAAGATGTGGGAGAAACTAGACAGGAAACATCAAGAGTGGGTAACAGACAAAAAATAAGAAATGTTAGAAAAAAAAAGATGCTTGGATGTGTTTGGTACAAGGGGATGTGTGGGTGTGGTGTCAACGTGGGCGTTGACTTATTGTTGGGCGGGGAGTATGTAGCGAATCAGTGTTACACATATAGATGTGAGCAATGGTAGTGTCTCGACTACAGATAGGAACGTATATGTGGGAGTGTTATGCAGAGGAACACTATGCTTGTGGGACCACTTCCGGGGGGAGACTGAGCATGCGTGTCAGTCTCCGGTTACCGCCTGAGGGAATAGCTGCTAGCTTTGAGTGTGACAGCCGCCTAGAGTTGTTGTATAACTAACTGTGAATAAAGATCCTTGTACCAGCAAGAAGCCTCCAGCTCTTCAATACCAGGAACGCTACAATATGTAGCCTACATGTAGGCTATGTCAGAGTTAATACTCCTGTCTGTGTGTGTGAGGCACTGGCAATTCTGTTGAGTTTCAACAGCCATTGAAAATTAGCCATCTGGCAACACTGGTGCAGTTACAGTAATGTTCATTAATGTGCATTGTCCCTCAAATAAATAAAATAAATAAAATCAGTTGCATCAAAACTGGCCATACACCTTTCTCTTGACTTGAGAGATAAACTAATCAGCACTAATAGTCAGATAAATTATTTCATTGAGAGTTCGGCGATGTTTCTTTGTTTTAATTGTGACCAGGGATGAGTGCTTCCGGCTGAGAAGGTCCGTGCCGCTGAATGGTTACATCGGTATGGTGGAGACTTTCTCTAGCTACCAGAAACTGCAGAAGAAGGATCCTGCAGAAGCTGAAAGGCTATCTAAAAAGACCAGGAACAAGTGAGATGTTATCCTGCAATATCCACTAATTTAACCATTAACTCGCCATGCCTGTGATCTCACACCTTCATTGCATTGGTCTTGTCTTGGCGTTGGACAGTCATCTCTTTGTGTAGGCTATTAATTCATGATTATCAAGAAATCTGAAGTAGTTAATTGATCTTTGAATAACTCTCTGAGTCTTGGGCTTCGACATTCTTTGGGGGGCGGGGACACAATTTGTTTGAGTAAACTTAACTGTTGGAGGTTTGTGCTGCTTTGATAATAATAATATATTCTTCTATATTCTCCTGCTACTGAGAAGACAGAATAACCTGGTGAGCAAGATTTATGGGGGGTGGGGGGGGGTGGAAGGCTGGATGTGGGGAGCGCTGAGCTATAAATTCAGAATAGAGGAAAAAGTGACATTTGATGTATAAGTGCTATCGCAGTTTGTAAAGATTTACACACCTATCTATCTATCTATCTGTGTGTGTGTGTGTGTGTGTGTGTGTGTGTGTGCTTGAGGCACACACACACACACACACACACACACACACACACACACACACACACACACACACATTTTTATACTCTCACTTCTTCTATTCTCCTCTCCTCCATCTCAGGTTGCTGTCTGCCATGGGCGTGACACAGAGGTTGAGGTGGTTGTGAAGTATTTCTACTGGCTGGCCTGCAAACCATGACATTTCTCCATGACTCATACTTTATACAAACAGAACACACACTTGGGGCTTCAGGCCTTTACTGCTTTTCTCATAATGTGCTAATAATACACAGTTGATAGCTCATAAAACAAAAACAAAAAGATGTGACTCAGACTGAACACTAGATGGTGCCATGCCATAGCGATGCTTCTCAAAACTACAGCATAATGATGCAATGAATGAACGATAACCCACCTTTTGAAGAATATAACATTACAAAATAAGAAATGGAGTGACAGAGTTGCAATTACAGTAGTGCCTCCTGAGGACATTTATTATATATATGCGGGCCCCAGTTTGGAAACCACTGCCATATAAGACAAGTGTAGTGTCTTAAAAGGTTAGGGTTAGTGAGTTAGGGTCAGTGAGTCTCATAATCAGTCTTAAAATTTTATTTTTCTTAAGACAAGTTAAATATTCTGAGATAAATCCACTTCAGGAACTTTCTAGAATTGATAATATGTGTCAATATATTTTGCACAGGAAATAAATGACATCATCAGATGAGCTCGCCTCATTAGCAGATGGCCTTTCTTTTTTTTCCTGGGGGGAGGGGGCAGTACTGTAAAGATTCAGTACTAGATCAAAACTTGTTAGATGGATATTCTTACTGTGTGTGTGTGTGTGTGTGTGTGTGTGTGTGTGTGTGTGTGTGTGTGTGTGTGTGTGTGTGTGTGTGTGTGTGTGTGTGTGTGTGTGTGTGTGTGTGTGTGTGTTCTTTGTGATGACCCTCGCTTTGCAGGTGACATGAGCCTGGTGGTTGGGGTCTTCAGGCTGCACCTGGGCCCATGTGTTCTCCTTGGGCTTTAGACCTTCAGACCATTCAGTCTCTCCCCCTCCTCACCAACGCACTTTTTGTTCTGTTCTTTTGTCTGATGCAGTTTTTCTTGTTATTTACTCCTTGGTTTTAGTTAAATTATTATTGTTTTAAGGTTTACTTTGGCGTATACTCCTTTGTCACTTCCTTGAGCTGGGTTGTGACAGGGGCTCGTCCTAAGCTTTTGGTCTTTGTTTAGTAGCCTACTCAGTCTCTGCTAGCATCATCAGTGAGAGGCTAGGCTGCAATGGTATGGTTTTGAGGGAGTCATACGCCAAAGTAAATGTTAAAACAATCATTTATTAATTAGACCTAAGGGAAAATAGAAAGACAACACAAAACGACATTCAACAAAGGTGCATCGACGAGGAGGGAGAGAGACTGAATGGTCTGAAGTTCTTCTGAAAGACCCAACCAGTCAGAATCCAAAGCAAGTCCAGGAGAGTGGGAGAGTCATCACAAATTACATGCAAGTTTTTCCTATTTGTTCTCCTGTCATGAACAGTGCAGGCCATCATCTCTCTCTGATTGATTGATTGAACAGTAGCTCAGTCTCAGTATTGCCTCCAAGTGAAATGGGAATAAAATGAGCGTGTTAAGCAAACAAGGAACCACTAAGGCAGGTCAAATCTATTTTCCTTGGCAAAGGCCTGTGATGCCTCTCCAAAACTCCCTGCACTCTTTTGTTCCTCTCCTCTAACAGTTAGTCTAACTGCTCTCCCCTCTTTTCACCGCTCCTCTCTTCTCCTCTCCCTTCTCTCATCACCTCACCTCACCTCTCCTCTCCTCTTCTCTTTCTCCTCTCTCTCCTCACCTCACCTCTCCTCTTCTCTCTCTCCTCACCTCTCCTTCAAATGTAGAGCAGTCATCCATCCAAGTGAACAGAACAGACACTCCCTGCGTGTCCTCTGCTCTAAAGTTATTTATGTGTTCACAGGTTGTTTGGGGCCATTAGAGCAGATGGTAATAATTAGCATGCATGGCCTCCAATTCCCCTGAATCTCAAACAGCGTTTCCTCCCCTCATTTCCCATGGCAAACTTTGAGACTCTGCTGTTATAGATAACTTCTCCACTCTTGCCAATGTTTGTGTATAGCGGTATAATTCTCAATGGGTTATTGGGAAGGTGGTAGGCAAAAACAAGTGAACAGAGAGTCTATTTTTGTACCAAAGAGAGTGAACATTTATCCAATCCATCATAAGATCATAAGCGCAATATCTTAAACGCATCCAGATGTCAACTGCACTCAAAAGTTATCCATATGTCATGCTATTACATCACTGCATAATTATTCCATACTATTCATATTGGAGTAATACAATCTCAAAACATTTAGTAGAAATGTCTATAATTGAATCAATTGTGCTCAAATCACCCACAAATCATTTATGCCTGGGTCTTTGCTTGTCTTGAGTCCACATCTCCAAGCCTTGAGTCCAAAATATAGATGAATAGATCCCTATAGCACTCCCTCGCTGCGCTTACTCCTCCACACCACCAGGGCAGTCACGAGCAGCGTGACCAACACGGGCACGGCGATGAACGGGCCCAGGATGCTGATGTGCGGATCGTGGAGCAGCCGGCCGGTCAGGTCGCAGTCGTGGAAGTAGATCCGGTGGATCTGCATGAAGAAGCGGTCCACTATGTGATTGGGCCAGAAGCAGTCCACCCTCAAGGCCACCTGGTAAGTGCAGTTGGTGAGTCCCTCATACGGCCTGCAGGGGGCGACAACACACCGTCAAACACAGAGTGGACACACGCATGGTGGACTGGTCAAAAGTTGCTCTGTAGTAAAACACACAATTATGTCAGGGGGCCTTGAGGGGGTCCCAGGGGCTCGCTAGCAAAAAGGGGAATATTTTATTTCCACTATAATTCCATCCATAAAGTAACACAATGAGAGAATGTATGACTATTTTGGTCATGGGGTTCATACACGTTCTGTTATAAAACATCTAAAAGCTAAAAATCTGATCAGATGGGGGACCTTGGGACAAAAGCTTATCAAATGGGGTTCTGTGGTCTAATTCGTGTCAGTTTAGGGGTCATTGACCTGATAAAAGTTTGAGAACCACTGATTTATCCAACATAAAAAAGATGTCAAGTGTTACATGATGGTTCAGGCCAGGGTAAATCATTCAAACAAATCCTTTTGAGATATTGTGTGATAAACGTAAAGTAAAACACATTTTCCAAGGAAAAGATACTGTAGAGCATTTTGGTGTAGTCGTGTAGAATGCATATTGTTGGGGTCAGTTATGTGTCTTCCACACTCTCCTTATAACACATTGATATATAGCATTTTAGAAAACAACTCTCCAGTCCACACTGACAAGGTCTATCATGGTGTCCTTCAAGTGTCCTGACCAGAGTGGGGATGCCTGTTGGTAGGAAAAAGGCAAGGGAGCGTCTCGAATTACCAGTGGGCTTTACACAGCTAAATATAACTGCTAGGTGGAAGAGGGCAAGAGTAATGGAGATGCATACCAACACGGTAGTGCCCTCAACGCAGCATTGCACCATACCAGGAGGGGGCAGGGCAGCCGAGGGGTCGAACTTGAACACTGTCCAGAAACAGATATTGGTGCTTTACTTTGAGGATAAATAGCCAAAGGGAGTTTAAGAGCAGAGCATTTTAAATGGATCTACAATATGAATGGTGTCACTCCTTCAGAAGCAAAGTGCGAGGGCTTCATTCTAGAGCTGCCATTTTGCACCAAGAGATGTTCCATAATCATACAAGAAGAAATGTAGGGACCCCAGTTTATTGTGTCCCTGAGCAAGAGTAAGCTACTGTAGCTTACGCATGACTCATTGTAAGTCACTTTAAAGAAGAGTGTCAGCTGCCAAGTACAGTGTCAAGTGTCCTCACAAGGACAGAAAGATGAGGAGAATCATCCAAGACTGGGGACATTTTTGCCAGTTGTCACTTCTTAAAGGGTCTATTTTAGGGTCAGGGATTAAGAAGTGAATGTTGTCAATGAAGGTCCTCAGAAGCATAGTATAGCATAGTGTGTGTGTGTGTGTGTGTGTGTGTGTGTGTGTGTGTGTGTGTGTGTGTGTGTGCGTGTGTGTGTGTGTGTGTGTGTGTGTGTGTGTGTGTGTGTGTGTGTGTGTGTGTGTGTGAGAGAGACACAGAGAGAGAGAGAGAGAGAGAGAGAGAGAGTGAGTGAGTGAGTGAGTGAGGGGGTTGCGGGTGTCTTTCACTTAGAGGTTTTGGGGGTTTTGGTCTCCAGAGTCCAGATAAGTTGT
>NW_028151913.1:65000-72500 GCF_964638095.1 Poromitra crassiceps | reverse complement strand
CAGTCAGCTTCTAGGCTACATACAGTGTGACCCCATTGACCTTAAAACAATTTTTGCCCAACTTTCCAGACCAATCTTCAGCGTTGAAGAAGGCCTGTTTGGCTGAAATGTCCATTGTCGCTGTTATTGCCCAGATGATGGATAAAAACCTTTGAAAGGACATTCAAGTGTGCTGGATGTTCTCTCCTTTTAGTCATTGTTTTGTGCCTTGCACCTGAGTTTTTATCGATCGGTGAGTGTGCTCGCTACTACTGTGCTCGCTACTACTGTGCTTGGACACTACTATGAGGAACAGCATGGATTGTGCTGAGAAAGAACTCTCTACCAAGCAACATCATCATCGGTAAGTAGCAAATAGCCCTAGACTTTAAAAAATGTGAACTGTCCCTTTTATATAGCTTGTTTGCTAACCATATACAGCTAATCACCTCTGTTGTTGTTAACACACATCTGTTTTCTGCACTAGCTAATAGAACCTAGCATGTTATTAGCACTGGTTTAACACATTAACCTGGCTAGCTTACGAAGCCAAAAGCCACCTGTTTGTTTATGTTGTTTATGTTATGCTCCTATAGCACAATATGGATTAGGCCTAGGACAGAAGGGGACAAAGACAAAATGAACAAATCAGACGATTCAACCACAGCACAACATCACAACAGACTATTCAACCACAGCACATCACAACAGACTATTCAACCACAACACAACATCAGAACAGACTATTCAGCCACAACACAACATCACAACAGACTATTCAACCCCAACGCACCATCACAACAGACTATTCAACCACAACACAACATCACAACAGACTATTCAACCACAACACATCACAACAGACAATTCAACCACAGCACATCTCAACAGACTATTCAACACAACACAACATCACAACAGACTATTCAACCACAACACAACATCACAACAGACTATTCAACCACAACACAACATCACAACAGACTATTCAACCGCAACGCAACATCACAACAGACTATTTAACCACAACACAACATCACAACAGACTATTCAACCACAACACAACAATCCTTTTGAGGAGCTATAGGCTACTAGAGGATTTGTGACGCAACTGCAAAACCTTTGTGTCCATACAAGTGACGAGTTAGGACAAACACGCACACACACACACACACACACACACACACACACACACACACACCACCACCACCAATTGTGACACTGCGGGGGCCTCTCAGTTCCTCACAAGCTGCTGTCTGACTCATCAGTGACGGCCAGTGTTAGGGAGAGGAGCCGAGCTGTGACTGAGACGCTAACTGACACATACAGAGAATACAATATCCCATAGATAAGACCCATAGCGCAGTGATGTGGTGGTGGGGAAGGATGCAGCTAAACTATGAACTCAAGCTCGTGGTAGCCAAAGCAGAGAATGAACAAAACTCAGCAACTACTGTACTAAGCCAGACAAAAACAGAAAATAACATGTTAAAAATAGCATAAATTGATGTTGTAAAGTGAAGACATGGTTTCAATGCATCTTGTATTAGTGTTGATCCTTCTCATTGTGATTCATGTAAATTACATTATATCATTCTTATTTTTATTTTTATTTATTTTTTATATTTTACTTTCAATTTTTTACATCATTCTTATTTTTAACATCTTCAGCTACGAGCAACTTTTTCGATTGTTATTAAACAGTATAATTACAATATTGATGCATCACATCACATCTTACCTATAATAGTAACTGAGACCAAAGCCGTGTGAATCGGAGATTGCTCCCTTGGATGATTATTAAGTCTGTGTCTGTCTAAACTCGCGTCAACAGGGGGCTCTCTCTCTCTCTCTCCTTACCGCCGGCCCGGCTACCCGGAAGTGAAACGCGGAAGTGAAACCCGGAAGTGAAATGCAGCTGCCTGCCTACCCCGTTCGCGCTGCCTAGCAACATAGCATAAACAATGTGAACGCCACGCATACTCTCGCGAACATCCCTCGTAATATTCTAACTGGTTTTTTGAAAGTTATTTTGTGGTTATGGCCGAAGTGGCTGCTGCAAACCGTTTCATTTCACTTCCTGATCTTCCTTGGCCACAGACAGACTACACTGGCCGATTCACTCGGGGTTCAAGCGAGACTACTCTGCGTTGGTCTCGTCGACTATTAGAGGTAAGATGTGATGCATTGATATTAAATTTATACTGTTTAATAACAATCGAAAAAGTTGCTCGTAGCTGCTTTAAAGGTAAGCTCTATTTCACAAAAAGAAAAAGGCAGGCAAACTGAGTTTAAGTGGGTTTACCCTCCTCTACTGTACATCCTTTCTCACGTGTGTGGAATAATTACATTAATGCGCTTGGCTCTTGTAAAAAGAAATAATTTCTCAAACTAACTTAAAAAAAATGCTCGTTCCATTTCATAATGATGTGTCAGCCAAAAAATAGTAACACCTCATCTAACAAATTGATGCTGGCACGCAGTTTAAACTAATGAGGCGATTTTTGTGAAGTAAATTAATTTAGGCTTTCTCTCATAACAAAGCCACATTTTGCTGGAATCAATATTATTGTAGGGAGCAACTATTAAAGGGCCAATTTGGTGATTTTCGACCAGCTTTGTATCATTATAAAATCAGTAGTATATATTATGCAAATGAACAATGTTTAACTTCTCTCCATCTTGCCTGAACCGAGAGCTCCCCGTTCATTCACAGAACTTCCTGGTCCAAATGATGTCATAATGATGTAATTTGCTCCAGGAACCTCTGACAGCAGATACCACAAATTCTAGGTTGAAGAGACTAAAATAACACTGAACTAAAAGTAACAACTGTTAGTTGACTGACAATCTATAAATGCATGTTTTGAATGTGAATATCTGAGCAGAGGGATGAGTGTGTACCACCCTGCTATATATATATAGTATATTTTATATAACTTTGTCCCGCTTCTTTGTGTGAAGCAATAGGTGAACTCACTCCAGGGTGTCCGGCCAGCTGCACCACAGGCCGCGGTCCAAGCCGGCCATGTCTAGTTTGAACTTTGCTAAGCAGAACTCATTGATCATCCCCTCATAGAAAGCTCTGTTGCAGCCAGACACCGAGTCAAGGACTTGGGCTAGAGAGAAAGAGAGAGAGAGAGATGAATGAATAAACAAACAACAAAATCAAAAATGGATTCTGTGCATTTGAGGTGACTCTAGCTGCATGATCAGTCTGCTCCATCGAAAAATCACTTTGCAATGACTGTGAAGACACAACAGATTATACAAAGCAGCACTGAGATGATCTGCATGTGCTTTATTCCTGATCAATAACAATATGTTTTTATGCAACAAAACAAAGTCACGTAATGGCGCTGGTTATTCCTATTGGTCAACAGTTGCCTAGCTAGGCTGCTACCAAGATTTTAATTGACTTTCTGAGTCCCAATCCCATTTGTTTACTTCAGAGATGCGGTGTAAACAGCCCCTCGGTGTGGAGGCGGGCCACAGCCGTCCTACAGGACTAGAGGACTTGGTGATGAATGTAACATCAGTGAGCGAGCGGTACAGCACAACATGGCGGTCAGGCCTGTGTGGAGTGAACAGGTTGTTAGGTTGGAGAAACAACGTGTAGCGCTGTCTGCAAGGGCCTGATAACGGTCAATGTGTGCCCATTACATTTGCTCCCTCTCAGAGACTCTTGAAGCTCTAACGCCATCAAAGGAAGACCCAAGATGTCACAGCCCTCTGTGTCTGTTACTGACGTACAAGGTGTCATTTAGCGTCCATGAGACGCACCGGGCTTTCAACTAACTCCAATGCAAACCCATCGGCATCATTATCAGACGCTCAGAGCAGCTGCTCCCGCTGGCCACTCTGAAATCCACGCCACGGGAGAAATAAAGAGTTGGCCACTAAGGGCTTTGTGGTTGGGGTGGATGGAGGGCGTAAACACTTGCCTTTCACACCAACACATTGTCAGTTCAGTGGCCTGTATACGTTCAGTGGCCTGTATAAGTTCAGTGGCCTGCTTCTACGTTCAGTGGCCTGTTTTTACATTCAGTGGCCTGTTTCTATGTTCAGTGGCCTGCTTCTACATTCAGTGGCCTGTTTTTACATTCAGTGGCCTGTTTCTACGTTAAGTGGCCTGTTTCTAAGTTCAGTGGCCTGTTTCTACGTTCAGTGGCCTGCTTCTACATTCAGTGGCCTGTTTCTACGTTCAGTGGCCTGTTTCTACGTTCAGTGGCCTGTATACGTTCAGCGGCCTGTATACGTTCAGTGGCCTGTATACGTTCAGTGGCCTGTATACATTCAGCGGCCTGTTTCTACATTCAGTGGCCTGTTTCTACGTTCAGTGGCCTGTATACGTTCAGTGGCCTGTTTCTACATTCAGTGGCCTGTATACATTCAGTGGCCTGTATACGTTCAGTGGCCTGTTTCTACGTTCAGTGGCCTGTTTCTACGTTCAGTGGCCTGTATACGTTCAGTGGCCTGTATACGTTCAGTGGTCTGTTTCTACATTCAGTGGCCTGTATACGTTCAGTGGCCTGTATACGTTCAGTGGCCTGTTTCTACGTTCAGTGGCCTGTTTCTACGTTCAGTGGCCTGTTTCTAAGTTCAGTGGCCTGCTTCTACATTCAGTGGCCTGTTTCTACGTTCAGTGGCCTGTTTCTACGTTCAGTGGCCTGTTTCTACGTTCAGTGGCCTGTTTCTACGTTCAGTGGCCTGTATACGTTCAGTGGCCTGTTTCTACATTCAGTGGCCTGTATACGTTCAGTGGCCTGTATACGTTCAGTGGCCTGCTTCTACGTTCAGTGGCCTGTTTCTACGTTCAGTGGCCTGTTTCTACGTTCAGTGGCCTGTTTCTACGTTCAGTGGCCTGTATACATTCAGTGGCCTGTATACGTTCAGTGGCCTGTATACGTTCAGTGGCCTGCTTCTACGTTCAGTGGCCTGTTTCTACGTTCAGTGGCCTGTATACGTTCAGTGGCCTGTATAAGTTCAGTGGCCTGCTTCTACGTTCAGTGGCCTGTTCCTAAGTTCAGTGGCCTGCTTCTACGTGCAGTGGCCTGTTTCTACGTTCAGTGGCCTGTTTCTACGTTCAGTGGCCTGTTTCTACGTTCAGTGGCCTGTTTCTACATTCAGTGGCCTGACTGCGGGCAAAAAATGAAAAAATAATAAATAAAATCTCCTGCAGGCCATTTAGCAGGCCAGGTCACCGGGAATACTCCCGCTGCTCCCGATGGGCCAGTCCAGACCTGATCGATACTATCAACACTGTTGACAAACTTAATCCTGGGATTTCTTTCAAACTTTTGTTTATCTTGGGAAGGTCAACTGAATAAGCCCTTTTTCCAGCACCACGCTTTACACACACGGAACGTATAATGTTCTTCTTCATTCATGTCCCCATGTGAGATTCCCAACCGTAACAAGCCCTTTAGCTTGCCCTGTAAACTAGTGCTGCTGTTGCTGCATTCATCTCTTGCATGCATTAAGCTTGTTTTATGCACCGGAGCCGCCCGGGGCGGCGTCCTCTCTCCATACCTCTCTTCTCCCTGTACACCAACAGCTGCACCTCCAGCCATCAATCTGTCAAGAGATGACACCACCCTTAGGGCTCATCTCTGATGGAGACGAGTCTGCGTACAGATGGGAGATTGACCACCTGACCGATGACTTGGTGCAGTCAAAACAACCTGGAGCTCAATGCTCAAAAGACAGTGGAGATGCTGCGGACCGTGCACCGTGGAGTCCTTCCGCTTCCTGGGGTCCATCATTAGCCGGGACCTGAAATGGGAGCTGAACATGAGAGCTGTCACCAAGAAGGCATAACAGAGGATGTACTTCATGTGGCAGTTGAAGAAATTCAAAGTGCCAAAGGCAATCATGGTGCACTTCTACACCTCCATCGTTGAGTCCATCCTCACCTCCTCCATCACATCTGGTACACTGCTGCTACTCTCAAGGACATCAGCAGACTACAGTCTATCATCTGCTGTGCTGAAAAGGTGATTGGATGCAACCTGCTATACCTTCAGGACCTGCACACCACCAGGACACTGAAGCGGTCTCGTAAAATCATGGCCGACCCCTCCCACAGACATGCACTCTAAAATGCTGCCCCTCGGCAGGAGACTGAGGTCTGTCAAGATCAAAACATCTCATCACAAGAACAGCTTCTTCCCAACTGCCATCGGCCTCAACAACAAAAATCGAAATCCCCCACTACTAAGGACTATAACCCCCCCCCCATATCCGTCGCACAGCCGGCTCAATAACAGGCCAGAACAACATCATATGTCATTTTTAAAGCCATTTTCTGATTTGTGGGTGCATATATCTTCTCCAAGTGTGAAGTTCCATAGGGATTTATTGGGATTATGGTTCACTTTGTACAAAATCTCAAGTGAATCAGGATAAAGCCCCTTTAGTGTGCTATCGGTAACGTTTCCCTCCATATCTTCTGCTAAAGCTCTATAAATAGCAGCAACTTTTGGGGATCAAAGCCTTCTTTATGATTTGATGAAGATCTACTTTGCTCCAAAGTCCTGCTTCAACGGCCGGATGGCTGAATGAAGCCTCTCCTGCTGCTCAGGAGAAAACACTTCAGATGTTGGATTAATCCTGAATGGAGCTACGGAACTATGTTCCATAGAAAACCTTTAGGCCTATGTGTTCCCACTGTACTAAAAAAGTTAATTCAGAAGTTTACTTTTCATATGTTGAATCTTGGATGTCGTCTAATATAATTTTGTTATGTGAATGAATGAATAAATTGATGGATGGATGGATGCATGAGTATATAGAAAAATAAACAAACTAACAACAAGCAAATAACCATAAACCATTTTCAATGTCTCTGCACAATTGTGCAATGTACACGCATGCACGCGCACACACGCACACGCACACGCACACGCACACGCACCAATATGTAATGAGTGCACACACAAGGTTGTAATTAACTGTTGTTTTCTTTCCAAATATATAATAATAATAATAACAACAACAACAACAACAACAACAACAACAACAACAATAATAGCCTACTACTAATAATAATAACAGTTTCAACCACTGAAGACCACCATAGACACTCACCTGCCATGAACAAAACAAGCCCTACTTTCAGGTGCTCCAAAGCCATGATAAAGATCTCCAACTCCAAGCCGTTTTACGCTCTGCGCTCACTCCCAGAACATCCGCTCCACAGATCTCATTCTTCTTCCACCATAGCAGCCGAAGTGTCTTATGAACCAGCTCACATCTGAATAAAAAGTGTCCAGTTAACCGAAGCCGACAACAGCGGCATCTGATTTGCACGTAAAAGCCCCTTGAACTTCAACAGTCCCCAGCCAGCCCCTTCTTTTCTCACCACGGCAAGCAGCTCTGCCTGAAATGTGATCCTGTTGACTCACTGCTTATAGTATGGAGCTATTCCGCAAGCAGGACAAACACAAAGTCAGGCAGCAAAACCAATGTCAGTCCTTAATAATGAGCCCATGCAGTGTGCCAGTATGAAAAATAAGTGAT
>NW_028151913.1:55000-62500 GCF_964638095.1 Poromitra crassiceps | reverse complement strand
ATACAAATACTCATGCCATTCATTGCATTACCTCTGTAAAACAACCTACAATAAACGCAATAACTAAGGAAGCATTAAGTGGCAAGTCCCCAAGCTAAGTTTTTGACAAATTTGTCTCTCTTCCCTAAAAGAAAATCATTAGTCTATACTATGACTATAATGTTCCTATAGAAAGTGTCTGTGTTCGTCAGGTTTAAAGTAGTCTCTCCCCAGACTCAAATATTGTGTTGAATCGCTGCGCTCTGCATACTACATAAAATAGTCTGTGCCACTTCGCTGCTCTTTTCAGGTCGGGAATAATCGAATGACATAATGAGAGAGTGGTTCATTTTCCAAATTCAACAGTCAGGTTGGGTGGGCGCGCCTGGTCGCTAAAGTCGTTAGTCAGCCCCAGAAAGCAAGAATAGAACAAATGTAAACTTTTTAATCAATTTAAAATAAATGCCTCTTAAAAACCCGTCATGTCCTCCCCCCTACTCATTCAGGCTACAGTAGGCTATTCCCTTTCTTGTGAGTGTGCCAACTGCCAACTGCCAACAACAACAACAGCAGCAGCCAACAACAACAACAACAACAACAACAACAACAATAATAATAATGTAGCGTCCAAGGTGTCGGGCTGTATATAGCCTATTATAGGCCTACTAATAATAGTAGTAGTAGTAGTAGTAGTAGTAGTAGTAGTAGTAGTAGTAAAGCTACACATGGAGAACAAGGGTAAAAGTCCTATGTATTCTTTGTTTAGCCCAACAACTTATTGGAAAGGATGGATTAAAAAGGAAAGGGGTGGGAATTCAGGAGCCCCATGCTAGCGTTAGCATAGGCCCCCCAAACTTCTTTGTCCGCCCCTGGCTAAGTGTCCCGCTATCACGTCTGTGATATATTATGCCTAATCATATTAAGAACGGATGTTTTGCTGTGATAGTTGTTTTGTGTATACTGTATAGAATAACCAACAGGCTTATAAATATGCCAAAGAAACATGACATTGAATGCCCTTAAGGCGCCAAGTTTATTACAACAAGACTGTCTTCTCGAAATAGATTTTTTTGAGTCATTTGAGCAGGCGAGGGAACAAAAACAAAGTGTGGCGTTCGTGACAGGTGTATTGACAGCGGCTACAGAGCCTAATGAGCCAATGAGGAGAGGTGATAAGTGAGGTGGGCGGACTTCCAAAAAACTCCCAACCCTTCGGCCAGCAGATACGATAGGCTGAAGGACGTGCCAGTCACACTGAAGGGGCGTGTCCAGACCCCCCCCCCTTTCCCTCCAACACACACACTCCGAGTCCGACCCCCCTCCCTCCCCCCACCCACCCCCAGCCACCGGCGCTATGACAGAGTGAGGAGTAAATGGCTTTGGAGTATCCGCGGTGGAAACCGACCTAAACACTGGTCTGGCAACCGATAAACAAACACAACAAACGGCCGGTGCGTAAAAGCTCTCCACGGCGCTGGTTTGTGGGTGCGCCCGGGCGGACAGTATACCAGTGTCCACCACTCCAAGAGCCGACTGACCCCGACCGCTTTGATGTTGAATTTATCTCCGAAAACGAGGATATCTTAATCGGACATGTGAGTTACGGGAGTTACAGACAAGCAGCCGTTCAAAGATGAAGTTCCCCGCGTGCGTCCTCGTCACTCTGATGGTGATCCGGTCGAGTGCGACACAGTCAGGTGAGTGCTTGGATGCGCGTCCCATGCGCCAAGGTCCCCCGGCAGGTCAGCGATGAGGGGGTAACCCCCCGCAGCCCACTGACACGACCCCCAAAACTCAGTTTTACATTTTGTTTTGTTTTGTTTACGGAGTAGTTTACCCACGTTTGGCAGAATCTTGACATAAACTCATACGTATAATTGGTGTATTACAAGGGAAACAAAGCATAAAGAGTGCTTTTCTGAAAATAGCAAATTGATTTTTAACGGTTTGATGTAACATGATTGCCGACTTGAGATCTCAGTTGACAATTTCTGTTTGCCGCTACCTCACTGACAGAAACTTGTGCCCTGACTTCACATCCAGCCACACTGATGCTGATCTGAATGCATCTTTGCACCGCGACTTCGACCTGCAGCAGCAGCCTCTGGGAGCGTTTCGGGCTCTGCGTATAAAAGCCTCCGAACTCCCCTCCGCATATTGTTGTTTAAGTGTTTCGCTGTGCCATCTTGTTGAAACCTAGGCTATCAAGACAACATTGTAGCCTACATTTCCCCAACCGATTTAGGTTAAATCAGTCTGTTTGAGTGCCTCGTCTGATTTTATCTTTCGGTGAGGAAATTTTGTTCTAAAGTGTTTAAAAATTAGGCTACATAATGAATCTCCCTCTGGCAATCGTGGCTTGCAGTGGTATTCGGGCTTTTCTTTTAATTTATTCCATCTTGAATTATGCGTCATCGTTTTAATTTAATCCCCTTAAGCGGACATTAATAGACTAAAGACCGCGGCTGTTTGAGCAAATGTATGTGACTTGCAATTGAATTGAACTTGGTTGCGTCAATGGCACAGTTTGTATTCCTTGCGGTATTTAAATCATTTAGATGTAGTAGCAGATACAAGCTATAAAGGCAGCGGGATAACATCTCGAATTCATCAATAGGACCCCCTGGTGTGTGTATCCCCTAACGAAAAGCAGTTTAATCAGCTATCTATAGTCTAGAATATTCATACAAGGACTTATGGTCCTCAAATAGTGAGTTTAATGACCTCATGATATATGTTTTAGTGTTATCAATTAGGCTCCAATATTCCTATGACATTGTTTTTTACTGTGACATTTGTGTACTGTAGGCTAATGTACTGTCTAATATAAGATGACTCCTATAGCCTTTGTGAGTTTCCCCCACTTGCTTGTTTGGTAATATTGTGGAGGTGAACTGAGAGGAGACAATGGTAACATTCTCCCTGCAACCAAATCGCACACCCATTTATTCAGGCTAATGATCTGAGACCTTGAAGTTGAGAAATTGTGTTGTTGAAGCCTTTTCTCTCAGCTTTTGTTCACAGACCCTATCAATAAGGACTAATGTACCCTCTCTCCCTATCGCTTGGTTTGGTCTGGAGTTTGTGCTTTGTGCTTTGGATCACACATCAGATGCGCTGCAATCATGCAGAGTTTTCAGAAGCCTATGTTGTGTTTCTTTTTGGGGCGTTAAGCAGTGTGCGATGCCAGAAGCTGCCTTCTTAATTGATATAATCAAGCTTTGGCAAGGAATGCCGCTTTGCAAAATCACTTACAGACACACACAGGGAGAGAGTAGAGAGAAACTTGATTGCCAGTTGGCTGTGTAGATTGATGTGCAGAGGTGGACTTGGACATGGCCCAACCTCTCAGAGCCACAAACGGGACTCCGGGACACTTTTCTTCCATCCTCCCAAGGACAGGTGGAGTTTTGGCTCACTCTCCAGCGGTTTGCGGTTTACTCAGACGAGAGCAGGAGAGACAGAGTAGATGCAAACTCCCTCGCAGTGTCTGCTGGTACGGCCCGTGGAGGAGAGCCACTGAATGGCACTGCCTATTAAACAGGGAGTGGATGGATGGATGGAGGCACGGATGGGTGGGTGATAGAGGGGGGGTGAATGGAGAGAAGGGTGGCGCCCTCCCTTGGCTTATTTATTCACTGCGTGCATACACTCCCATCCAAGAGCCATATTTGTGATGCAAATTCTCGCCAAGAATCTGAGCTATGCCACTTGGGAAGTTCTTTGTGCGTGGTGTGTGTGTGTGCGCACGTGTGTGTGTGTGTGTGTGTGTGTTTGCGCATGTGTGCGCAAGTGTGTGTGTGTGTGTGTTTGCGCATGTGTGCGCAAGTGTGTGTGTGTGTGTGTGTGTGTGTGTGTGTGCATGTGCGTGCGTGCGTGTGTGTGCGTCTGTGGGGCGGCTTAGTGGGTGTATACAGATGAGATATTGAGTGTTTCTGTCCATTTCCCCTCTCTAACCCCCCCTCCCCTCTCACACACGTTCTCCTATCTCTCACTGAGATACTTTCCCTATTGGGTCTACATCGATTCGTATACAATACCCTGATGATATCTAAAAGCCATGTCAAGTAGAAGTATGTCAAGATTAGAAGTTCTATTTACCAGTTGCATCAGATGGTCCGGGACACCGAAGTTCTGAACAGACAAATCGTGTATTCTTCACTGGTATTGCCTTTGATAACTTTACATTGTTAAAATCTCACTCTTTTTGAGATGTTTCAAAATAAAAGATGTGGGGAGCTGGGAAACTTTGAACAGCTGCAATCCGCTTTTTGTCGTCCATTTTGCATTTGGTCATGAGATGAAATTGGTAGGGAAACAAAAACCACGCAAATCTGACTGGCTCTTGGCGGCGGATGACTGGGTGAAAAGTTCAGCAGTGGGCGTGGCCAACTTTCCAGAGTTTTCGTAGTCACTCAGCTCTATCCACCTTATTCCTAGCTGCCATGATGCCGCTTCTTCTTCCTGTGTAATCAACCGAACAGGTCCAGCTTGGCCAAACATCTCGCCGATAAATATCCTGACTTGTTCAAAGAGCAACAGGTTACCGGATGTGATAGATCAGAGGTTCTCAAATGTTTTTCAGCCAAGGACCCCTTACAAGACAGAAAATATACCGGGGACACCCTCATTCTGATTTGTGATTTTGGGCTAAGCTTAATTGTTTCCACGGTAACGTGCTTGACTCTTAAATTGATAGGTTTGTTAGATTAGAATGTAATCCATGAACCATTTTAGATTTAAAGCATACAATATTTTCATTGAACTATGAAGCTTTTGCAAAAAAAAAAGTTTTATTTTTATTTTCCTGAAATCTTTTCGCGGACCCCCTGGCAAAGTGCCACGGACCCCTGGGGGTCCCCGGACCCCCATTTGAGAACCACTGTGATAGATAACATAATTACATTCCCTCAAATAAGTCGTCAAACGAGTGTTATTTCTTTGTGACAAGCAAACTTGTTTGAGTTTGATGAGGAAATGCGCTCAGTACGAGCGCCGCAGACCCTCTGCCAACAAGTAACGTTAACAACCAGCTGCTATTGTGAGGTCAGTCACGTTCCAGACCGGACCTTGCAGCCATAATCTTTTTACAGCGAGGCATTCAAAAATAAGGTGGATAGGAAATTAATTGAATTGTTGATCGTGTTGCTCGTAGTGTGAATGTGCGGCTACAAATGGTGGCGAGAGGGAACTGTTTGAATTGTAACGAAAGGGGAAAAAGTGCTACTTCCTTTTAAAAGTCTTAGCTAATGAAGACTGTGATGTACAGTTGATTTCACTATAGGCCTACTGTTGACAAAATGTACTATTGTAAGTCGCTTTGGACTAAAACGTCTGCTAAAAGACATGATGTAATGTAATGTAATGAAAACTTCAAAACCAAACAATCAGGTAATGATATGTCAGTAAACTGTACACTATCAGACCTAAATGTCCTCTTCTCAGTGGCTCCCTCACTGCTGTTTATGAGACACTTAAGTTTTGACGCAAATCTATCAGACAACGGGTGTGTTTCTCCTCTGTTACCACCCCACATGGTGATTTAGACTGAGTCGACGGGTCTGTTGCCACCCCACATGGTGATTTAGACTGAGTCGACAGGTGTGTTTCTCCTCTGTTGCCACCCCACATGGTGATTTAGACTGAGTCGACGGGTGTGTTTCTCCTCTGTTGCCACCCCACATGGTGATTTAGACTGAGTCGACAGGTGTGTTTCTCCTCTGTTGCCACCCCACATGGTGATTTAGACTGAGTCGACGGGTGTGTTTCTCCTCTGTTACCACCCCACATGGTGATTTAGACTGAGTCGACAGGTGTGTTTCTCCTCTGTTGCCACCCCACATGGTGATTTAGACTGAGTCGACGGGTGTGTTTCTCCTCTGTTACCACCCCACATGGTGATTTAGACTGAGTCGACAGGTGTGTTTCTCCTCTGTTACCACCCCACATGGTGATTTAGACTGAGTCGACGGGCGTGTTTCTCCTCTGTTACCACCCCACATGGTGATTTAGACTGAGTCGACGGGTGTGTTTCTCCTCTGTTACCACCCCACATGGTGATTTAGACTGAGTCGATGGGTGTGTTTCTCCTCTGTTACCACCCCACATGGTGATTTAGACTGAGTCGACAGGTGTGTTTCTCCTCTGTTGCCACCCCACATGGTGATTTAGACTGAGTCGACGGGTGTGTTTCTCCTCTGTTACCACCCCACATGGTGATTTAGACTGAGTCGACGGGTGTGTTGCCACCCCACATGGTGATTTAGACTGAGTCGACGGGTGTGTTTCTCCTCTGTTACCACCCCACATGGTGATTTAGACTGAGTCGACGGGTGTGTTTCTCCTCTGTTACCACCCCACATGGTGATTTAGACTGAGTCGACGGGTGTGTTTCTCCTCTGTTGCCACCCCACATGGTGATTTAGACTGAGTCGACGGGTGTGTTTCTCCTCTGTTGCCACCCCACATGGTGATTTAGACTGAGTCGACAGGTGTGTTTCTCCTCTGTTGCCACCCCACATGGTGATTTAGACTGAGTCGACGGGTGTGTTTCTCCTCTGTTACCACCCCACATGGTGATTTAGACTGAGTCGACGGGTGTGTTGCCACCCCACATGGTGATTTAGACTGAGTCGACGGGTGTGTTTCTCCTCTGTTACCACCCCACATGGTGATTTAGACTGAGTCGACGGGTGTGTTTCTCCTCTGTTACCACCCCACATGGTGAGTTAGACTGAGTCGACGGGTGTGTTTCTCCTCTGTTACCACCCCACATGGTGAGTTAGACTGAGTCGACGGGTGTGTTTCTCCTCTGTTACCACCCCACATGGTGATTTAGACTGAGTCGACGGGCGTGTTTCTCCTCTGTTACCACCCCACATGGTGATTTAGACTGAGTCGACGGGTGTGTTTCTCCTCTGTTACCACCCCACATGGTGATTTAGACTGAGTCGACGGGTGTGTTTCTCCTCTGTTACCACCCCACATGGTGATTTAGACTGAGTCGACGGGCGTGTTTCTCCTCTGTTACCACCCCACATGGTGATTTAGACTGAGTCGACGGGTGTGTTTCTCCTCTGTTGCCACCCCACATGGTGATTTAGACTGAGTCGACGGGTGTGTTTCTCCTCTGTTGCCACCCCACATGGTGATTTAGACTGAGTCGACGGGTGTGTTTCTCCTCTGTTACCACCCCACATGGTGATTTAGACTGAGTCGACGGGCGTGTTTCTCCTCTGTTACCACCCCACATGGTGATTTAGACTGAGTCGACGGGCGTGTTTCTCCTCTGTTACCACCCCACATGGTGATTTAGACTGAGTCGACGGGTGTGTTTCTCCTCTGTTACCACCCCACATGGTGATTTAGACTGAGTCGACGGGTGTGTTTCTCCTCTGTTGCCACCCCACATGGTGATTTAGACTGAGTCGACGGGTGTGTTTCTCCTCTGTTACCACCCCACATGGTGAGTTAGACTGAGTCGACGGGTGTGTTTCTCCTCTGTTGCCACCCCACATGGTG
>NW_028151913.1:45000-50000 GCF_964638095.1 Poromitra crassiceps | reverse complement strand
GCAATGGCAAAAAGAACTGGAGTTGGTCCCTGGGCGCTGCACTGCGGCTGTCCACTGCTAGAGGATGGGTCAAATGCAGAGGATGAATTTCCTCACGGGGATAAATAAAGGATACTTAACTTAGATATGCAGGCGCAGTATAGCCACTGTCTCCACCTGTTGAGACAGAGCTGCTGCACATGCATTGAGCGCGTGCAATTGTGAATTAGGCGTTTCGTTAGGGCTGTGCAATAAAATCGATACGCAATATATCGCGATATTCTTTCCTGCAATGCTGTAGAAAAATCAGAAAAATATCGTGATATATCGCCATATCGATTTTTTTGCACAGCCGTCTGTTCATTGACACAATACGAATATTTTTTATTTCAGTGCGTTCAGTAACACACTCAACACTCCGTAGTTTTGACTCAATTTGTGCCTTAAGTTATTCATATAAAGTGATGTACATATTATTAAACTACCTGGGTGGTACACAGCAAGTTGTATTTTCAGCTCTATTTTTAAATTTTCAGTCGATTATGTAGAGTATTGCAATATATCGCAATATATTGTATCGCAATGTATCGTGATACAAAGCATTGGTCAGGGTTTAGCAAATCATTGAGGTCCAAGTATAGTCCAAGTATAAGACAAAAAATAAGTGTGTGTGCACGTCCATGTCTGTGTGTGTGTGTGTGTGTGTGTTGCTTTGAATGTACTCTTCGCAGTAGTGTGCTTTGGCATGACGCCAAAAGGAAGTGGGAGTCTGTTCAGCTTCCTGTGATTGACAGCAGCTTCTTTGGCCAAGCGGGATCAAGTGGCATCGACTCATCTGCCTTACTCTTCTGTCTTTCTCTGTGCCTCTTTACAGCTTCCAGCTCGCTCTCTGCTCTGCCTCTCTGCCATCCACTCGTCTGCCTTACTCTTCTGCCTTTCTCTGTGCCTCTTTATGGCTTCCAGCTCACTGGTAAAATGGTAAATGGCCTGCATTTATATAGCGCTTTTATCCAAAGCGCTTTACAGTCAGTAGGTACATTCACCCATTCACACACCGATGGCGGTAGGTTACCACGCAGGGTGCTGGCACACCAACAGGAGCAATTTGGGGTTCAGTGTCTTGCCCAAGGACACTTCGACATGCAGACTGGAGGAGCCGGGAATCGAACCACCGGACGACCCGCTCTACCTCCTGAGCTACTGCTCTGCGTCTCAGCCATCGACTCGTCTGCCTTAGGTCGCTTTCACATATACTGTAAGCTGGTGGACTTGGTGAAGTTGCAACATTGTTGCGATTTTCATTTGGTCCGGTTCGCTTTCACACAGCAATTTGTCAAGCACACCAAACTTTCTGAACAATGTCACATGGTCGAAACGGGGTCATCCCTATGTTCCCCGGGTCCTATGTTCCCCGGGTCCTATGTTCCCCGTTTTTGTGGGACCGGGGAACATAGAACCCTTTCTATGAAAAAGGGTCCTATGTTCCCCGCTTTTCCCAAATAGGGTCCTATGTTCCCCGCTATGTTCCCTGGTCGGCTGGTCCGATGTGTCTCCCGAAATGCCAAAAACAGCCTACCTCATATGATCGCGTGATTCAATCAAAAGACAACACTCTCCGATTGAAATCCGTTGTGGGGGAATCTCACGGAGGAGCAGGCTGCTCGCGCATCCATTCGACCACTGCTTCAGCCTGATGCGCTGAAAATAAGTCTGAAGTTTATTGCACAGGCCATGAGAACTGATTTGAAAAATACTCTTTCCATAAGGACACTGTGAAACGCGCCTTGCAGACAGCGGGAGCAGACTCGTTCCCTTGTTTAGGCTACTAGGACTAGTTGAGTGAATAAAGTGGATTCGATTAGTAACAAAACGAAAGAGGAGTTTTTTTAATGGGTGGGGGATATGGGGAAACGAAACCTACTCCTCATCTATATATTACGTGCCAGCGCCCAGCATACGCAGGCAGGCAACAGAAGGCGCAGACAACACTCACATAATATTTAAAAAAGGCCTGGTAATCCCCGAGACAGAACTCAGAAATGATGGTGGGGAAAAAAATGACCTAGTCGGCAGGCCCTTTCTAAATGTTACGTAGAGTGTTGTCTGCGCCCATATGCATTGATTGAATCACGCGATCATATGAGGTAGGCTGTTTTTGGCATTTCGGGAGAAACATCGGACCAGGGAACATAGCGGGGAACATAGGACCCTATTTGGGAAAAGCGGGGAACATACGACCCTTTTTCATAGAAAGGGTTCTATGTTCCCCGGTCCCACAAAAACGGGGAACATAGGACCTGGGGAATATAGGACCCGGGGAACATAGGTACGCTCCCGGTCGAAACAGTCACTCGTCTATTGGACAGAATAGAGAAGAGACATCTCTCCTCTCTTCGAGGGCTGACTGAACAACACAAGTGAATCCGCAAAACACAAACCATGGAGCAACACCACCTGTGATATTGGGATTTCTGGTTTTACTTTGGTGTTACTATCAAATAATTATTTAACAAGAATGTGCCCAATATGAGCAGCAGATGAGGCAGCAAGCTGTTCAACATTTCATTCTGCAGATGAGAGTAGCCTACGTACCGAAGGAGATAGGCAAGCCGGCCAGCTGTTGAGAAATGTGACGACGTACGTCACGACGCGGCGCGCAGGTACTGTACACGTGTGCATGCCGCAGTGTTTGTTTTGCTCCCTTCTACCGTCTTCTACTCATGATGCACTGCAGGAGTGCATGAGATGCACTGGCGCTCTTGTGTTTCGGCCGTTTTGCTTTCACACAACAAACGAACCGCGCCAGGGTTCACTTGGAAGCGAACAGAGACCCACGTTTTCAAGCGGACCAGAGTTTGTTTGTTTGTTCCGCCACAGAGTTCGTTTGCGCTTTCATACCACCCCAAACGAAGCGCACTCTCCGAGGAAACGAACTCTGGCGCGGTTAAAGCGGACTAAACAGCTTATATGTGAAAGCGACCTTAGTCTTCTGTCTTTCTCTGTGCCTCTTTACAGGTTCCAGCTCGCTCTCTGCTCTGCCTCTCAGTCATCGACTCGTCTGCCTTTCTCTTCTGTCTTTCTCTGTGCCTCTTTACAGGTTCCAGCTCGCTCCAGGGCCTTAAAATCACAATGGCATTGTTTTAACCTGGACAAAGCCCGGCGTTTTAATGAAAGTCAGTCAATGCAGAAATTATCGCCGTTCAATAAATCTCCCTGTTTCTCTCTCTTTCGCTCTCTCTCCCTCTCTGTTGTGTTGGCATCCCTAGATCCACTCAAACACACACTTTTACACACACACACACACACACACACACACACACACACACACACACACACACACACACACACACACACAAACACACACACACACGCCAACTCGCCTGTGATGCAATTGCAGCTTAGTTAGAAATCCAGCAACATGCTATCGTTAGCTTTCTGTGCATGTGTGTTTGCATGCACGTGTGTGTGTGCGTGCGTGTGTGTGTGTGTGTGTGTGTGTGTGTCCGTGTGTGTGGACCAGCCTGGCCGGTGTATTATCTGGGAGCTAATCCCCGTTCAGATATTCACGGCAGCTAATCTCTTTAATTACACTACAAATTAAGGATAGTTACTGTTCCAAGACTTTAATGTGAAGCTTGCCTTAATCAGTGCTTTAATCTGCCTGGCACACACGTGTGTGTGTGTATGTGTGTGTGTGTGTGTGTGTGTGTGTGTGTGTGTGTGTGTGTGTGCATGCGTGCGTGCGTGCGTGCGTGCGTGCGTGCGTGCGTGCGTGTCTGTGCGAGATTGATATTCTATCCCTGTGTGTGTGTGTGTGTGTGTGTGTGTGTGTGTGTGTGTGTATATCTCTGTCTCTCTGCCTTAATTGTCTGTTGAATATTTGCCCACTGTAAAAAAGGAGAGCAAAAGAAAAAAGGAAAGGAAAACACAAGACTATAATATCTTTGCAGAGACGGGAGAGTAAGGCTACATTGACTGTAAAAGGATTGAAATGTAGCATAGGTACGATGTTGCTCCATCGCTGAAAAGGACAATAGCCTAGATCCACAGGAGCAGCACTTTCCTGCACTTAAACCTCATGTTCACCTAATTATACCAGATTAAAACTGTGTTAGAACCACACAAACATGCTGTGCTCTCTGTCAAGGGCAAGGTAATGGGAGAAGACCTCCACAAGGTGTGTGTGTGTGTGTGTGTGTGTGTGTGTGTGTGTGTGTGTGTGTGTGTGTGTGTGTGTGTGTGTGTGTGTGTGTGTGTGTGTGTGTGTGTGTGTGTGTGTGTGTGTGTGTGTGTGTGCATGTGTGCGCGCTCGTGCGTGCATGTGTGCGTGCGTGCGTGTCTAAGAGAGAGAGAGAGAATTTGCAAGTCTGTATACTTGTGCAAGAGTTTGTGTACTGTGTGTGACGGCAGGGTTGGGTCGATTTCTGGTTTACCGGTCCGTTCCGGTCCGGTGTACGAGCTTAAACCGGGTTGATTTTATGCAAACCGACTGAACCGGCATTTGTCATTATTACGTCTGCAGCTGAGCTGGGCTCTGGTCAGCAGTCGGGCACGGGGCGTTTAAGCAGCGCTGTGCAGTTGTGTCCAATAAGTTTGTGAACTGCCATGAACTGTGGCAAGCATGGTTAAATAAACACACTTCCACATGTTCCTGCAAAATGTATTTCAAAAAAGCACTAATTAAAAATAGTCTATTATCCATAACCGGGGATGCGCGCAGGCAGAATCTAGCAACAGGAAACTAGCAAGCTAACAGCTACTAGCTAGTCACAATAAGCTTGTGGAAAAACGCAATTTCCTCCGCAACCGTGCAATGGATTTAAACACGGATTTCACTTTTGATAGCAGCGTAGCTTGTCCATGTATGTTTCAGTAACATCGTGGCATTTTTAGAGATCGTTGGTTACATGAACAGCCACAACTATGTGCAGCTGCGGATTTGCCATACCACTGGAGTCACTTTCATTCATGGGCTATAGGAGCGCTGCCCGGCTGCTGAGTCAAGTCAGGTCTGACTGCTA
>NW_028151913.1:35000-37500 GCF_964638095.1 Poromitra crassiceps | reverse complement strand
TGTTACATGTGTAATGATGGATGTTACATGTGTGATGATGGATGTTACATGTGTGATGATGGATGTTACATGTGTGGTGATGGATGTTACATGTGTGATGATGGACGTTACATGTGTAATGATGGATGTTACATGTGTGATGATGGATGTTACATGTGTGGTGATGGACGTTACATGTGTGATGATGGATGTTACATGTGTGGTGATGGATGTTACATGTGTGATGATGGACGTTACATGTGTGGTGATGGATGTTACATGTGTGATGATGGATGTTACATGTGTGGTGATGGATGTTACATGTGTGGTGATGGATGTTACATGTGTGATGATGGATGTTACATGTGTGATGATGGACGTTACATGTGTGATGATGGATGTTACATGTGTGGTGATGGACGTTACATGTGTGATGATGGATGTTACATGTGTGATGATGGATGTTACATGTGTGGTGATGGATGTTACATGTGTGATGATGGATGTTACATGTGTGGTGATGGACGTTACATGTGTGATGATGGACGTTACATGTGTGGTGATGGACGTTACATGTGTGGTGATGGACGTTACATGTGTGGTGATGGACGTTACATGTGTGGTGATGGACGTTACATGTGTGGTGATGGATGTTACATGTGTGGTGATGGACGTTACATGTGTGATGATGGACGTTACATGTGTGGTGATGGACGTTACATGTGTGATGATGGACGTTACATGTGTGATGATGGACGTTACATGTGTGGTGATGGACGTTACATGTGTGATGATGGATGTTACATGTGTGGTGATGGATGTTACATGTGTGATGATGGATGTTACATGTGTGGTGATGGATGTTACATGTGTGGTGATGGACGTTACATGTGTGATGATGGATGTTACATGTGTGATGATTAGGGGTGTGCCGATTAATCGTTTTTTAGATGCATCGCGGTGAGTCACGTGACGATTAAAATCGATTCACAATGTTCGATTATCGATTTGCAAAAAATTTCCCAAAAAAAAAATTCAATTTTTTTTTTGCTTTATTTGCAAAAAATACGGTATTTCGCCCGGAAAGCAGTTCCTTAACTGTAAAACGAGACCAAAACCGAAGTACTGGAAACTGGAATCACTGAAGAAAGCATGCAGGGTGGCTGTAACATGTGATGCGTGGACTTCAGTCGCAACTGAAGATAATGGAGGTACATTTGTTTGTTTACTTTAATTAATGGATACTGACAAATATACCTTGCTTAAAAAAAATCCTGTTTGGTGAAAAAGATGCATCAAAAATCGTGATTAATCGTAATAATCGTAATAATCGTTTAAAGGCCGGCTTTACCGTGGGGAATATGAATATATATTAATTCTTAAAAAATCTTAAATTTCGAATCCGTTGAAATTTTTGAAATTGCTTGTTCACAGCCAGAGAAAAAAAAAAAAAAAGGGCCAGGTGACGCGTTTCGCGTCCTTTAATAATCGAATCGTAGCACCCTTAATCGTAATCAAATCGAATCGTGAGGTGCCTAAGGTGGCACACCCCTAGTGATGATGGACGTTACATGTGTGATGATGGATGTTACATGTGTGATGATGGACGTTACATGTGTGGTGATGGACGTTACATGTGTGATGATGGATGTTACATGTGTGATGATGGATGTTACATGTGTGATGATGGATGTTACATGTGTGATGATGGACGTTACATGTGTGATGATGGATGTTACATGTGTGATGATGGATGTTACATGTGTGGTGATGGACGTTACATGTGTGATGATGGATGTTACATGTGTGGTGATGGACGTTACATGTGTGATGATGGATGTTACATGTGTGTTGATGGATGTTACATGTGTGATGATGGATGTTACATGTGTGGTGATGGACGTTACATGTGTGATGATGGACGTTACATGTGTGATGATGGATGTTACATGTGTGGTGATGGATGTTACATGTGTGGTGATGGATGTTACATGTGTGATGATGGACGTTACATGTGTGATGATGGATGTTACATGTGTGGTGATGGACGTTACATGTGTGGTGATGGACGTTACATGTGTGATGATGGACGTTACATGTGTAATGATGGATGTTACATGTGTGATGATGGACGTTACATGTGTGATGATGGATGTTACATGTGTGGTGATGGACGTTACATGTGTGATGATGGATGTTACATGTGTGGTGATGGACGTTACATGTGTGATGATGGATGTTACATGTGTGATGATGCATGTTACATGTGTGGTGATGGACGTTACATGTGTGGTGATGGACGTTACATGTGTGATGATGGATGTTACATGTGTGATGATTAGGGGTGTGCCGATTAATCGTTTTTTAGATGCATTGCAATGAGTCACGTGACAATTAAAATCGATTCACAATGTTCGATTATCGATTTGCAATTATTATTTTTTTGCAATTTTTTTGCAATTTTTTTTTTGCAATTTTTTTTTTGCTTTATTTGCAAAAAATACGGTATTTCGCCCGGAAA
>NW_028151913.1:27500-30000 GCF_964638095.1 Poromitra crassiceps | reverse complement strand
AAGTAGCATCAAAATGGGCGTCCGGGTACTAGTGTAGCGGTAGATTCCCTGCCTCTCAACACAAGGGTCGCAGGTTCGCGTCCTCGTGTTACCTCCAGCTTGGTCGGGTATTGAATCGAATTGAGGGTATTTGTCCTGGTCGCTGCACTAGCACCTCCTCTGGTCGGTTGGTGCCAGGGGCGGACTGGGATTATAATTCAGGCCGGGCATTAGATACCAAGCAGGCCAGGCCGATATGGGCCGACGCGCGTGCCAGCGTCCGAAGGGCGCCTGGGCGGTTTGAAGCCCAATTTGGGCGGTTTGAAGCCAGATTTGGGCCGTTTGAAGCCCAATTTTGGCCGTTTGAAGCCAGATTTGGGCCGTTTGATGCCCAATTTGGGCCGAGTCCAATTTTACAATGAGATGCACCCACTTTAACCCTGAATAAAGTAATAAAACCACTAGTAAACCAGTAGGCGGCGCCTGGCCTGCTGTTCAGTGAGTGGCCTGACTGGGGGCACCACCTTTTTTTTGCAGGCCAGGCCACCGGGCATTTGCCCGAAGTGCCCGATTATGCAGTCCGCGCCTGGTTGGTGTGCCTGTTTGAGACGGAAGGGAACTGGTGAGAATAGCGTGATCCTCCCACGTGCTACGTCCTGCCGGTGAAGCTCCCCACTGTCAGGTGAAAATAAGCTCCTGGCAACTGTGCATCTGTCGGAGGAAGCATGGTGCTAGTCTACAGCTCTCCCCAGATTGGCAGAGGGTGGAGCAGCGACCGCGGCAGCAGGGGCAAATTGGCCAAGTACAATTGGGGAGAAAATGGGGGGGAAATCAGAAAATAAGGCCAGGTCGAAACCTGGCATAGGGCCGGTGTGCTCAGTAAAGTGCAGAACTCTGCCAAGCTGTATTGAGTCATTTGTGTAGTGTGCCTGTGCTGTAGTGTAGCCTATGTGGGTTAATAATCCTGGGTTTAAGCTTCATTAACATGAAGTGCCAGATTTATGGTTAATCTAGTAATATATATTATTTTCACACATAAATGTAGGCTATTGAAATGTAGGCTTATTATGTGGTGTATTCCCAGCCTCCCCCCCCCCATACGTGTAGGCTAGGTGTTTTTTTTACAATGAATTCGTATATCATTAATAATTGGGATTATTGTAAATATTAGGATAGGTGAGATCAGATGACTGCTTACCATGTAAAAGCTTTAATAACACTGGAATTGAGGGCCATAGACTATGGGCCAAAATTCAAATATAACACTATGGCCCATAGTGTTATTAAATATTGTACATGGTATGCAGTCATCTGATGTCCCCTCCCCTAAACGTTACATGTCATGACTTGCTCCTTCCTTGGCAGAGATCTGTGCTCGAGCACATTGCCTCGTGTTTCACTGTAAACGAGTAGGCTATTGTGACAAGCGAACTTTTTCAGTGAAACAAGTTCGCTTGTCACACAATACTCGTTGGACTTATTTGAGGGCATGTATGTTTATCGTTCACGTTCGCTAACCTGTCGGTCTTTAAACTCTTTGAACAGGTCGGGGTGCCTGTCGGCAAGATGTTTAGCCAGGTTCGATGTGTTTGAGCCTTTCGCTTTGGTTGCGTTGAAGCACCTTTTACTTCAGGAGCAACTGCACGGCCGGGCGTCAAGTCAGCCATAATGTACTAGTACGTCATCCGCTTTGTTGCTTTCAAAATAAAACGCTTATTGTAACCTTATTTATTTTGAGTAATGCGTTACAGCCACAGTTTCACGCCATATAACATCACCACGAGTATTTTGATACAAGGTTTGCTGCTTCATTCATTGAAATACCTTTTCTCCTCCAACGTGCATCAATAAGCTATTTACTTTTGTTTAAGTAACATTATTTTGAAAGTTTTAACCGGAAGTTTTCCAGCTCTTCCCGAAAAAAGCTGCCTGGAGATATTCTCCCGAATGAGAAGCACGCTTCTTCATAGCGCACGCCCGATAAAACTCATTCAAAACGTTGCACTAGTTTACTGACTACACTGTCGTTTCCCATAACGTTAGTCACAAGAAATGTGGAGAAAGAATCACTTTTTGGGAGACAATCGCATCATGGTGATCACTATTCAGCAACAATGGACATGTATTGGAAATGAAATGCCTTCGCTTGTTTCACAACTTGTCTGCTCCAAAGCGCTACTCCAACCGGAGATACTGTCTAAAGGTATGGGCTTTAGAATGATGTTAGCTTAGCGTCACCTAATATCATCACAGTCAGTCCCTCTCCTGACAAAAAAATGCTCCAGGTAGCGCTTTTTCCATGCAAAAATGCAAACGTTATGTGTGAACAGCCCCATACACAGCAGATTACCCCTGCTCAGACATTACCATAGTAATCACACAGCCCGCGCCCCCCGCGCGAGTGCTCGAGCATTCGTTCATAATAGACTATTTAAATAGCTTAAAATGCCCATCCCTAGAAGCCGCTGCCATTTTCGCTGTGTCTGTCCTCCTGTGTGTCGGGAGTCGGCACGCCCACACA
>NW_028151913.1:0-25000 GCF_964638095.1 Poromitra crassiceps | reverse complement strand
AAGATTTTTTAAGAATTAATATATATTCATATTCCCCACGGTAAAGCCGGCCTTTAAGTGATTTCTTGAGTACATGCAGAAAACAGACATACTGTAATAAGCTATATTTTCTCAAGTGTTGCAGCCACTTGAAATTGTAATTAAGTGTTGGCACAGACTTCGACGAGTGCGCACGCACGCACGCACGCACACACACACACACACACACACACACACACACACACACACACACACACACACACACACACACCGTGCCTTGTCAGCCTGGTAGGAGTGACAGTGGATCAGGATGGTGGTCATGGTCATGCTCGGGCTGGCATGGGATGGACAGACTGTAAGCTGTCATTCAGTCCATCTCTCCTCTCCTCCTCTCCTCTCCTCTCCTATCTCCTCCTCTTTCTTCCTTTCCTCACCTCTCCCTTTTCCTCTTCCTGCTCTCCTCTCCTCTCCTCTCCTCCCCTGTCTCCTCTCTTCTCTCCTCCTCTTTCCTCCTCTCCTCCCTTCTCCCCTCCTCTCTCCTCCCCTCTCCTCTCTCCTCTCCTCTCCTCTCCTCTGTCTAAACACTAAGCCCGTCTTCTGATGGATATCATGCTCTGCATCTCTCCATCTCATTTTCTCTGCCTCTTATGTTTTGACTGGCATGAGGGAGAGAAGAGTGAGTGGAGATAGAGAGAGAGAGAGGGAGAGAGAGAGAGAGAGAGAGAGAGAGAGGGAGGAGATGCAGAAATAGTGAGCTGACATGGCATTCTGAGTTTGTAGCTCTGTGCTGCCTGGCTGCTTCTGTTTCACAACATGGTGCTCCCAGGCTGAACACACTTTGCTGTGTGACATCAAACATTTAAGAAAACCATCCTCACAGCCTATACAGTACCCATCCTCACACTGCTCTGTGTTTTCAAAGCACCTCATGTTTCAGACCATTTCAACGTAAAAATGTGGGGAATTTTCTAATTCTCTAAAATGATACAGTAAAAATTTGCCAAAGATTCCTCTGTGCAGGAAAACCCTGCAATACATGCTGCTGGAGACTCCAAAAACCTTAATTCTTAACGTAATTCAAGGCAATTGAACAAACCCACATCAGAATGGCCAAAAAGCTGCAGTGTCAAATGAAGAAAGGAGACAAGTGCAATGCAGGTCTTCTAGGGAAACATTTCTTTACTTGATTAAAACTGTTTTGTCCCTCTATTTTTATGATGAACCTAATGATGACGTTAGTTTCTGAAACGCAGTCGAGTTATTAACGTTTTGAACATGAATACAGCCACTTAATAAAGGCCTTTAGTCCAGGCGTTCTCAAACATTCTCACATCTATGACCCCTAAACTGACACAAATTAGACCACGGACCCCCATGTGATAAGATTTTGTCCCATGGTCCCCCACATGATGAGATCTTTGCTTTTAGATGCTTTATTACAGAAAGTGTATGAAACCCATGACCAAACTAGTCATACATTCTGTCATTATGTCACTTATGGATGGAATTATCATGGAAATAAATGATTCGCCTTTTGCTGCAGACCGCCTGGAAAACCCCCAAGGACCCCTGGGGGTCCTCAGACCCCACTTTGAGAACCACTGCTTTAATCACCTAGAGGAGCTGCCTTGGTCTGTTTTTCTTCTTCTCACTAATGTATTATTGCAGCAATAGAAGCACCTTCCTCAGCGCAAATACCCACAGCAGCAGCCCACTTCACCCACAGCAGCAGCCCACTTCAGAGTTTTCCATGGCTGCTACCATTAAAGGGAATATAGTTAAAGGGAGGGAGCAGGCTAATGAAGCTTTGTAAGGAGGGATGGGGATGCCAGGACCCAGTTATCAGTGGGAGGGCTGCAGTAATCGCCTATCGAGGGGAGGAGGCGGCGGGGGGTCCCTAGTTATCAAGGCGGCTTTTGAGTTTCAGAGTGAACCTGCAACAATGGGGAAGAAAGGCGATAGAGTGTGTGTGTGTGTGTGTGTGTGTGTGTGTGTGTGTGTGTGTGTGTGTGTGTGTGTGTGTGTGTGTGTGTGTGTGTGCGCGTGAAAAGACGTATAGTACTCCAAAGCGAGATAACTTTTAAAACTTGTGTAACCTGATTGCTGATTATGGAATAGAACCGAGGCCATTAATTATCTTGACATATTTGCTTACAAAAAGTAATATTTCTGAAGATAAAATTGTAGTTCATTTCCCAATACTGAGTGTTGGGTAATGTTTTCTTATTTCCCCAAAAGGATAAATTTTTTGAGGGAGTAGACTCCTCAAAATAGTCTTTATGTGATACACTTGAGTGTAAAACCACATGCAGGCACACACTTCCATGTCTCCACAGTGGCTGATGGTGTGTTGAGCTCACGCACTTCCATGTCTCCACAGTGGCTGGTGGTGCGTTGACCTCACACACTTCCATGTCTCCACAGTGGCTGATGGTGTGTTGACCTCACACACTTCCATGTCTCCACAGTGGCTGGTGGTGCGTTGACCTCACACACTTCCATGTCTCCACAGTGGCTGATGGTGTGTTGAGCTCACGCACTTCCATGTCTCCACAGTGGCTGGTGGTGCGTTGACCTCACACACTTCCATGTCTCCACAGTGGCTGGTGGTGTGTTGACCTCACACACTTCCATGTCTCCACAGTGGCTGGTGGTGTGTTGACCTCACACACTTCCATGTCTCCACAGTGGCTGGTGGTGCGTTGACCTCACACACTTCCATGTCTCCACAGTGGCTGGTGGTGCGTTGACCTCACACACTTCCATGTCTCCACAGTGGCTGGTGGTGCGTTGACCTCACACACTTCCATGTCTCCACAGTGGCTGGTGGTGTGTTGACCTCACACACTTCCATGTCTCCACAATGGCTGGTGGTGCATTGACCTCACACACTTCCATGTCTCCACAGTGGCTGGTGGTGTGTTGACCTCACACACTTCCATGTCTCCACAGTGGCTGGTGGAGCATTGACCTCACACACTTCCATGTCTCCACAGTGGCTGGTGGTGCGTTGACCTCACACACTTCCATGTCTCCACAGTGGCTGGTGGTGTGTAGACCTCATGAAACACCATATCTACCAGTACAGTAGAGGATGCTCGCACTCAATTTGCAGATAACAAGCCTGACAGATGACAGATGTTTCGCTGCATCATGGCTTCATCAATTTCAGTAACATAACTATTTAAGTTGTGTGCCGTCTGATTGGTCAGTATCAAAGGAAAAAGAGAATCAGGTTTCAAACAATGTGGATAATCCAGAAGTTTTCAAAGTCGGAGGCAGGCGTCCCCAGGGATGCTCCAAACTGTTTCAAGGGAGGCTCAGTGAATAGAAGTGAAAAAATATTACATTAGTTATTAAAAGGAGATCACATAGAATAGCCTAAATGTGTCTGATTTGGTTTAAGAGATAGTTCAGAGATAGAGTAGTTTTGGGGAATTTGACAGAAACAAATACATGCCGTCAGACAGACCTTTTTTAATTGGGTGTAGACTGAAGTATGTCCAACAGCAATATCAGGCTATCTTGGCTAAATTATTGAGTGTCTGTGAGATGGAGAGGGGTTGCACTTTTCCAAGCCTTGTCTGAGGGGAGGCCCACAGTCTGCTATAATCTATCCATCCATCCATCCAAATTCAACCGCTTATCTGGAGTTGGGTAGTACGTAGGTAGTACTGTAGATCCATCACGGGACCCCAAACTTTCCCTGTTACTTATTATTAGTGCGCTTGTATTTGTACATATTGTATATTAAATACACAGTCAGTCCTATTTATATGGACATATTGTGTATATCACACATACTATTCACTTTATCCTCCTTTTGATTTCTATGTAAGGAATTATTTGAATTTTTTACATAATTTTTCCTTTTCCCTGAAACAAATATCAAACAAATCAGACTTTCATCTGCAAAATGAGTGAGGGCCTCCTTTCCTTCCAGATTACCCATTAAAAGTAAAAGCACGTTAACGCGGAGTAAACTGCATTCAACCACAGACAGACAGGCAGTTCTTTATATAAGCATCGGCTCTCTGTCTGTCTCACACACATCACAGAGGATGAGAGCACAATGATATAACAGTATAGCGCCGCATAAAACAGTTACTGCTCATTTGCCTGCGTGCGCCTGTATAATGAGCATCTGTGCTGTTTTTATGTAACGTGATTAGCGTTAACAGCACACCTGTCCATTCTGCACCGCAGATAAAGAAGCTACATTCACCTTCTTTTTTCCGCAAGCCTTTTCAAATGCCAGCCGGCAATTGGCTCTTTAGGTAGTTAGCAAAGGGAGAGCTGCCACACACACACACACACACACACACACACACACACACACACACACACACACACACACACACACACACGGAACACATTCTGTTGGGAAAATAGTGCTGCTAATTAGCGGAATTAGCCACAGATCAAAAGGTTCAATTAAAAAGTGGTGTTGTAGTGTGGAGGCAGCGGGGATGTGCGGACTCATTTGCATCACATCACATATTCGGTGCGGACTGACCGCCGGACAGAGGGATGATGCAGTATGGTCCGCGCCCATGCTAAGCGCTCACAGGAGCTGATGAGAATGACGCGTGTGCACGGATCTAAAGCTGCACGCAGAGATGCACGCAAACATATGATGAGTGAGAAACACGGGATTGATTCACGCTAATGCTCACAGATGGACATGTTGTGCACACACATAGATGCACTATGTGCACACACACAGACACAGACACACACACACACACACACACACACACACACACACACACACACACACACACACACACACACACACACACACCAGCAAATGAGCAACATGGCATTCATTTGCTCCGAAGCTAACAAGTACACACAAATGTGCACACATGTAGAGACACACACACACATACACGCATGCACACGCACGCGTGCACGTACACACACACACACACACACACACACACACACACACACACACACACACCAGCAAATGAGCAACATGGCATTAATTTGCTCCGAAGCTAAAAAGCACACACAAATGTGCACACATGTAGAGACACACACACACACACATACACGCATGCACACGCACGCGTGCACGTACACACACACACACACACACACACACACACACACACACACACACACACACACACACACACACACACACACACACACGCAGAAAGATGCCAGCAAATGAGAAGCATGTCATTAATTTGCTTTTACACACATGGACACACACACACACACACACACACACAGACACACACACACACACACACACACACACACACACACACACACACTGGCATGCACATACACACAATTTAGACTTAGCCTGTCTGTGCAGTCCATGTTGGCCTTTTGAGTTCCAGGCTTAATTAAGAGTATAATTAAGTGTGTGCTGTTATGGGTTTACCCAGTGGGGTGTGTGTGTGTGTGTGTGTGTGTGTGTGTGTGTGTGTGTGTGTGTGTGTGCAGCAATCCCTGGAGCCACTTAAGCGTGCTCCCTGCCACAGCGTGGACCAGCACGGCCAATTCACAGCAACGCTAATTTACCATTTAAATAGCACATGTTTGACTCCTAATGAAAAGCGACGCCGACGCCAGCAGCACACGTTAGCTTTGTTCTTGTTCATTCTTCTTCTCTTGTGTTCTTCTCTCACGCGTTAAGAGAGTTTCACAGTGTCAATGTCAGGCCTTGTACAATGCAATTTCCTGCTTGCTTTCTGTATGTCCACCTCATCTAAGGGTGTTGTGCTTTGTAATGTGTGGGACTCTCTCTCTCTCTCGCTCTCTCTCTCTCTCTCTCTCTCTCTCTCTCTCTCTCTCTCTCTCTCTCTCTCTCTCTCTCTCTCTCTCTCTCTCTCGCTTGGTGTCTCTCTTTCAAAGTCACTTTCTCTTTCTATCTCTCTGGCACTCGCCTTCAGCCTCTCCCCCTGGCCTGCCACCTTTTCATCACTGAGGGGCTGTGCGTGCGTGGGTGCATGTGTGTGTGCTTGTGTGTGGCTCTGGATATGTAATTGTATGTTGTGTTTAGTCCCATACTGTATACTGTATTTATGTATATCATATATGCATATATACTGTATGTATATGTGTAAGTATATCTTGGTATCGGTCTGATGAGCAAAATCCTGTAGGTATCGGCCAAAATGCTCATATTGAGACAGAGGAAACAATGCGGTAAATCTATGATTTATGGGTTTTTCAAAAAGTTTTGGAAATAAAGAAAGATGTACCGTAGTCAAATTTTCCAAATTCATGTGTTTTTCAATACATGTATACAAATTTTGAAACTTGTTTTTTTTTATACAGATCATATCGACATCTATAAATATTGGACATCTGCCATAACAGCAATGTTAATATCGCTTATGGTTGGTATTGGCCAACATTTTCACATCGGTGCATCCCTACTCACGTTGCGTGTGTGTGTGTGTGTGTGTGTGTGTGTGTGTGTGTGTGTGTATGTGTGTGTGTGTGTCTGTGTGTGTGTGCTCGTGCGCGCGTGTGTGTGTGTGTGTGTGTGTGTGCGCGCGTGTGTGTGTGTATTCCCATGCTGCTACTGTCTAGTACAGTGGCAGTTTGTAGCTCCATGCTGTGTTAAATGGGAGTGTCCAGGCTGCTACCAGGCCTCATTCATCAGCCTCACCCAAGAACGGACCTGGCTGCTGGGAAACCACCTGGGACCACACACACACACACACACACACACACACACACACACACACACACACACACACACACACACACACACACACACACACACACACACACACACACACACACACACACACACACACACACACACACACACACACACACACACACACACACACACACACACACACACACACACACACACACACACACGCACACACACGCACACAGCATATAACTAGAGATGCACCGATTGCCATTTTCTTAGCCGGTTCCGATTTCCGATTTTTTAATAGTCTGACTTGCCGATACCGATTTTGGCCGATTCCGATTTTCTTTCTAAGAACAATAATTGACGGGTTGTTTTTTGACGTTATTATTATTTTTCCAACTTTGCTTTAATAGAAAATTAAGATTAATTTCACATTTCTTATCATTTGCATGAGGCAGGATGATCTCACTCAAAAACATCTCAAAATAAAAGTGTTCCAGGTTACTGGACAGAGCTTTTCTTTTTTGTGTAAATACAATGAATATAAAACAATTATTTCCAGTATATCCCACAGCTATCATGCATTTACTTTTCCAAAAGAAAAAAGGTGCAACAGAACAGGGGCTCCAGATGGAAAGTAGCCTATGGCTAAATCTGTTACAAAGCATCTCTTCCCCTATGGGGTTTAATGTTTTTTTTGTATATGTCCCTGCCAAATAAACTAATAAAATAAAAGAAATAAACATCAAAATCTTATCCATGGACAAGGAGTTTATAGCCTATAGGTCTGGAGTCTGGAGCCCAGACCTTCGAAGCCATGCCCACTCTACAGTTGTGGATTTGGCTGTTCTTGAGTAGATGAGGAAATTAGTTTGAGTTGACTCAGTTTGAATATCGTAGTTTACACACAGAGTCCCTTTCCTCACACACAGAAAATCTTGTTTAAAACCGGAAAGACGATTACAAAATGACGTCATGCAGAAGCGTCCTTGTATGGGCAAAGAATAAGGTGAATAGGAACATATGTATGGATGCAAGTCACACACGATGACCTTACATTTCCAACATTCAACGCCAGCACCCTCTCTCAACCTCTCCATCCTCCTGCACCTCCTCCTCCAGCACCCTCTCTCAACCTCTCCACTCTCCTCCTGCACCTCCTCCTCCAGCACCCTCTCTCCTGCACCTCCTCCTCCAGCACCCTCTCTCAACCTCTCCATCCTCCTCCTGCACCTCCTCCTCCAGCACCCTCTCTCAACCTCTCCACTCTCCTCCTGCACCTCCTCCTCCAGCACCCTCTCTCAACCTCTCCACTCTCCTCCTGCACCTCCTCCTCCAGCACCCTCTCTCCTGCACCTCCTCCTCCAGCACCCTCTCTCAACCTCTCCGTCCTCCTCCTGCACCTCCTCCTCCAGCACCCTCTCTCCTGCACCTCCTCCTCCAGCACCCTCTCTCAACCTCTCCGTCCTCCTCCTGCACCTCCTCCTCCAGCACCCTCTCCCCGACCTCTCCGTCCTCCTCCTGCACCTCCTCCTCCAGCACCCTCTCTCAACCTCTCCGTCCTCCTCCTGCACCTCCTCCTCCAGCACCCTCTCCCCGACCTCTCCATCCTCCTCCTGCACCTCCTCCTCCAGCACCCTCTCCCCGACCTCTCCATCCTCCTCCTGCACCTCCTCCTCCAGCACCCTCTCCCCGACCTCTCCGTCCTCCTCCTGCACCTCCTCCTCCAGCACCCTCCCCCCGACCTCTCCGTCCTCCTCCAGCACCTCCTCCTCCAGCACCCTCTCCCCGACCTCTCCGTCCTCCTCCTGCACCTCCTCCTCCAGCACCCTCTCCCCGACCTCTCCACTCTCCTCCTGCACCTCCTCCTCCAGCACCCTCTCCCCGACCTCTCTGTCCTCCTCGGCGTCCACACCACATTTCCACTATACTCACAAATTTGCCATTTACAGTGACTCTTTCACGCCTGGGTCCATCTGCTACTTGGCTGCTACTGTTCACACTGAGCCAAGCTTGTATTGGCCAGCATGGGTACTAGGGGTGGAGCTGAATACAAATACAGTATTTGGAAAGCACAAATAGCGGGTTTTTCAGAATACAAATACAAATGTTTTTACAACTTATTTGTCTTTGGGAAGGAGAAAAAACATGTGAACTAACAGCGCACAGGTCAGGACTCGTTGAGGTTACATCGCTGTCTCCATCTCTCTCCTCTGCTGTGTCATGGATGTACTGCAGGTCTGTCTGTCTGTGTCTGTCTTCTCTGTCTGTCTGTCTGTCTGTCTTTTCTGTCTGTCTGTCTGTGTCTGTCTTGTCTTCTCTGTCTGTCTGTCTGTCTGTCTGTCTGTCTGTCTGTCTGTCTGTCTGTCTTCTCTGTCTGTCTGTGTCTGTCTGTGTCTGTCTGTCTTCTCTGTCTGTCTGTCTGTGTCTGTCTGTGTCTGTCTGTCTGTCTTGTCTTGTCTTCTCTGTCTGTCTATCTGTCTGTCTGTCTGTCTGTCTGTCTCTGTCTGTCTGTCTGTCTTCTCTGTCTGTCTGTCTGTCTGTCTGTCTGTGTCTGTCTGTCTTGTCTTCTCTGTCTGTCTGTCTGTCTGTCTGTCTGTCTGTCTGTCTGTCTGTCTGTCTGTCTGTCTGTGTGTGTGTCTGTCTGCCTGTCTGTCTGTCTGTATGTGTGTCACAGCTGCAGGTCTGTCTGGTGGAGCTGATATTTAGCTGAGTGGTCCGTGGCGTGCAGTCGTCCGTGGTCTGGGAGACCGGGTTTCAAGCCCCGCAGTTGGATCCCTCCTTTGTGAAATAGTTTATTGAAGGACACTTATTTTACACTTTAATATCCTAAAATGAGAAGTGTAATAAAAACAAAAACAGGATTGATTGTTACACCTCTTTCTACTTGACATGCATACAATACATACTGTACTAGCAATGTTGCTGCCTCAACAGATACAAAAACAAATAGTGGGCTCTCTGCACATCCCTAATGGAGATCCAGAAAATTTGCGCCGGGCAGAAAATATGAGATGTTTTTCCTCAGAGGAGCTCCAGCGTTGTGGTTTTCCCAAAAGGTTGTCATGGATTAACTGTGTGAGTCAGAGGACTAGTGCTGATCTAAGTGCTAAATGTTTCTGGGAAACACATCATGTTTTTTAATGTAAAAAGACCAGAAAGTGTAGGATCTGGCTATTTTTATGCTTTTATGCTGCGTTTTTCATGATGCTTGTTCATGATGCTTGTTCTTCGTCTGCCATTTGGTCAACACTTTCATCCAACGTGCCTTTTGCAGTATCGTGAGTACATAATTCCTCACGAAATTTGGCTGAATTTTCCTTTTATTCTGTGCAAGTGTGCATTGCTTAATTCAAACACCTTGGAATTAACTGTGTATTTTTCCACAGATTTCCTCCCCTGCTTTAACAGGTCCTGTTGACTTTGCACCCAAGTGCACAGGCACCAGGGGAGTAGGCTACAATGGAGTAGTAATGTCAGACTGACATTATTTCACGTCGTGATTGAAAATGGCATCCTTTTCAGAGTGCTCATGACCTGACGTGCAAACGCACAACAGGCCGGTGTTAAGAGCCCTGCTGATTGGCCTTCACTGCGGCCGTGCTTGCTTGCACACCCTGCTATTTTGTCTGCATCATAACTGCCCCCTGCAATTCATCCCCACCATTTACGCCGCTGCTGCCTCCCCTCTTCCCGGCAGAAATTCAGAAATTCAGAATTGTGAAGAACTCAATGACTGCTAAGTATCTGCAGTGAACAATCTGGCTCAAACGTGTTATGTGAGTCAAAATACTCGTCTTTTTGGTTTTGGTGATGTTTGGTGTGGAGGAGTTTGCGGTGAGGAAAAAGCAGTTCACATCAAGCCCTGGAAAGTCTGGAGAAATACTTACAGAGTTGCTCTCTCCACTGCAGTGAGTCTCTCCTCACTCCTGTGTGAACTAAGGCAGATTTATCCGGCTCCTCTTAACCTTGAATTTTCTGCTTTTAATCTTTTATTTGATTTGATTTTGCGCCATGAGTGTTGTTTCTCTGAAGAGTAACGCCTTTGTACTCTTAAATCACTATTCCCTGTGTTGAGTCATGGCAATGAAACAGACAGACAAAGAGACGAAGGAAAAGCAGCTGAGACAGGCAGAGAGAGATGGAAGGTAACAGGCCAAAACAAGTGTCTTTTCCGGATGAAATTCGTCAGGATTTTGATGAGCCACTTTTATCATCCTAACAACTTGAAAAGCAGTGGCAGCACCAACATCATGGGTGGCACAGACATCATGATCAAAACTGACATTTTCCACCTTGATGAGCAAACCCGGGAGCCAATTCGAACCGTCACTAGAGAAGCAAAGTGATGAAATAGCTCTCACACAGTTTGCAGTGCAACGCCTGGTCTCTTATTCCTTTCTCTTGGGTCTTTTCATGAGAGCAGATGGTTGTGTAAACGCGGGGAAAATGGTCACATTGCGATCCTCGCCTCTGTATTTAGCCGTACTGGAGGCGTCCGTGTCATTTTGTCTCCTGAACCCACGCTGCCCTCCCTTTCTAACGAGGTTAACCCCAATCTCGTGGGCCGCTGCCTCCATTTTGCAGAAGAGTTCAAGTCACATTTTGACTGTAAAACGTGTTTACTGTTACGTGACCTCCTGACTCCTGCTAAGCAATGCGTGCTGCCGGGCTCTTCGCTATTCATTTTCACCCTGAGCGTGCTCTGTGCACTCTGTGAATGCACTCTGTGAATTAGTGAGCGTGCTCTGTGCACTCTGTGAATGCACTCTGTGAATTAGTGAACACTGAATTAGTGAGCGTGCTCTGTGCACTCTGTGAATTAGTGAGCGTGCTCTGTGCACTCTGTGAATTAGTGAGCGTGCTCTGTGCACTCTCAATTAGTGAGCGTGCTCTGTGCACACTGTGAATTAGTGAGCGCGTGCTCTGTGCACTCTGAATTAGTGAGCGTGCTCTGTGCACTCTGAATTAGTGAGCGTGCTCTGTGCACTCTGAATTAGTGAGCGTGCTCTGTGCACACTGTGAATTAGTGAGCATGCTCTGTGCACACTGTGAATTAGTGAGCATGCTCTGTGCACACTGTGAATTAGTGAGCGTGCTCTGTGCACACTGTGAATTAGTGAGCGTGCTCTGTGCACACTGTGAATTAGTGAGCGTGCTCTGTGCACACTGTGAATTAGTGAGCGCGTGCTCTGTGCACTCTGAATTAGTGAGCATGCTCTGTGCACTCTGTGAATTAGAGCGTGCTCTGTGCACTCTGAATTAGTGAGCGTGCTCTGTGCACTCTGAATTAGTGAGCATGCTCTGTGCACGCTGTGAATTAGTGAGCATGCTCTGTGCACACTGTGAATTAGTGAGCGTGCTCTGTGCACACTGTGAATTAGTGAGCGTGCTCTGTGCACTCTGTGAATTAGTGAGCGTGCTCTGTGCACTCTGAATTAGTGAGCGTGCTCTGTGCACACTGTGAATTAGTGAGCGTGCTCTGTGCACTCTGAATTAGTGAGCATGCTCTGTGCACTCTGTGAATTAGTGAGCGTGCTTTGTGCACTCTGAATTAGTGAGCGTGCTCTGTGCACTCTGAATTAGTGAGCGTGCTCTGTGCACTCTGAATTAGTGAGCGTGCTCTGTGCACTCTGAATTAGTGAGCGTGCTCTGTGCACACTGTGAATTAGTGAGCGTGCTCTGTGCACACTGAATTAGTGAGCGTGCTCTGTGCACACTGTGAATTCACTAACACAGACCACACCATGTTTAAACAAAAAGATAATTTATTGTAAGTGGGTGTTTGGGTGCGAGAACGTGAATGGGGTCGAGGTGCGACAGCGTCTCTTCACTTCAGGAGAGTGGTACGGCAGTGACAGGAACCCAGGGGTTGAGACTCAGAGTGGGGGTAGCGTCTTTGGGTGAAGCTCGGTTCTAGAGCGCAGCTCAGCTTCACGGGATGGAGTCCCGGCTCCATCAGCCCCCAAAAGAGTGCTTCAACAAGCTAAATGTGAACGAGCTCTGTAGATATCATCGAAGTTGTCGAGGAAGCGGCCTACGGTTAAACGTGTGGTTGCAGAGACCTTGTCTGGAAGCGATGAGGAATTCCTGATTTGAGCAGGACATGGTGGAGGTGATGGTGGAGCCTCCGGTTGACTAGGTTCGTAGGGCTCGTAGGGCTCGGAAATGAATTTAAGCGACGGAAAATGGGATGAGAAAACCAGGCTGGTTGGTTTCTTCCCGAGGTTGAAACTGAGTGTTCGGGGAGCGGATGGAGATGTCGGAGAGGCTGGAGAACCGTGGGGAGATGTAGGGGAAGAGTTGTTCGTCAATTACGAGCAACGTAAACCGAAGGAAGCCAGGAGAAACATGGCTTCGTTGGTGAAGTTGATATATTGGATAACTTTGATATCTTCGACGGAAGCGGGAACGGTAGCATGGCTTAAGGTCCGTGTCGAGGGCGGTGGCCCGTGAATAGAAGACGAAAGGGTTTAGGGGAGAGGCGTTTATGGTTGTGACATGGTGATCAGGTAGAAGCGCTGAGGTTCGAGACGGGGTCGAAAACGGAGGGACCGGTGTCAGATGGGTCAGAGTGGTGCAGTGGATTTGAATATCCATGTCTCGACTGTTGGTAAGATCGTTGTCGAGAATGCTCATTCCCCCAAAAAGAGCTTCAATGACGACCTTTGGAGCGGGCGGCTTGCAGTGTCAGCTGCGGGTCCATGTCGGGGGCGCAGTGGCGCCTGAATCGAGTGGTGAGGTGACTGGGAGGGCAGCGGCAGCTGCGGGTCCGTGACGATGCGTGATGCGTGTGCCTCTGGGCCAAGCCTGTGGATGGGAGACTCAACGGCATTTATGTATTCTTTTGCGGCAAGCAAGCCACTCATGATGAATTATTCTGGCCACTTATACGCTGGTCTGTTTGAAGACTTACGTGGAAGGGAGAGATTTTACTCTCGCCCACTGCTGGCCGCTAGCTGCGGTGTTCAGGGCTGTAGTGGTGGCTGCGGTACGGATAAAAATTACTTTACATTAAAACCGACCACGCCCCCTTAGGTGACGTGGTGCCCCCCTGGGGCTGACTGGGCCACCCACCTCACCCACGTGACTACGTCACGGCCAGTCAGCCCAGGGTCCGCCACTCATTTCTTCCAGCCAGCTGAGATCCGACGCACCCAGAGACGCATCGACGCAGCAAGGCTGGGCAGTGAGAGCTCTCGTTCTCACTCGTAAAACCCGGGTTGTAGCACAACCCTAACGTTTTACTTCGTTTCAAACTCAAGCTCTCACTAGTGCCTCAATTCAACCGACCTTGCTGCCGGGAGCACCCACAGGGCGACCCGAAAGGCACCGGTGAACCACGGCTATATGGCAACGTTTATGCCTAACCGAATGACATATTAGAGTGGCAACGATACTACTTTCTTGCCACCGACAGCACCGCGTGCGCGAACTGCGAACCGGACACGTCGAGACTGTAGTACCTGACAAAAGTGTGATGAGAGGACCATGAGGCCGCGGCACACATGTCCTCCAACGACACACCACGCAACAACGCAGAGGATTTCGCAACACCTCGCGTAGAATGCGCCTTGATACCCTCCGGGGGAACCTTGCCCACGGCAGAGTATGCCAACGCGATCGCCTCCACTATCCAGTGTGATAAGCGATCCTTGGAAAGGGGTCCGCCCTGGGCCCTTTGCCCAAAGCAGACCAACAGCTGATCTGTAATGCGTAATGAACGCGTCCTGGCCATATAGGCCGAGAGCGCCCTTACGGGGCACAGCATGTGCAAACGTCTCTCCTCACCCGAACTGAACGGCGGGGAACAGAATGCCTATAGCTGGCATTAATATTCTTGGGCTGGTACGCCGGGTTAGGTCGCAACGTAACCCTGCGCCCATCGTCCCCAAAAACCATACAGGCCTGCTGCACTGAGAGGGCAATCAGGTCACCGACTCTCTTTCCTGACGATAAGGCCAGCAGCAGCGCGGTCTTTAAGGACAGAAACTTTAAATCGGCGGAGTCCAAGGGCTCAAACGGATGACCCGTTAGCCCGTCCAGCACCGTAACCAGGTCCCATTTGGGAAAAACGCACTGCAACGGCGGGCGCAGTTTACGCGCCCCCTTCATGAAGCGCGAGACCAAAGGGCACACCCCCACGGGGGTCCCTTCAATCCCCATGTGGCAAGCCGAAATCGCGGCTACGTACACCTTAAGCGACTGCGGGGACTGGCCCGCGTCAAGCAAGCTTTGAAGGAAACAGAGAACTGGACGCATGCTGCAGTTCACTGGATCCACACCCTTACTTGTGCACCATCGCGAAAAAACCCGCCACTTGTACGCGTACTGAGTGCGGGTCGAAGCAGCCCTAGCACTCTGAATAGTGCACACCACATTGTCGGGCAAGCCCTGTGCTAGCAACTGGTCCCGTTCAGGAGCCAGACTGCTAACTTCCACCTGCCTGGGGAGGGGTGGAACACCTCCCCCTCCGCCTGGGATAGGAGATCGGCCCGCACCGGCAATGCCCAAGGCGGGCCCTGCGCCAGGGAGACCAGGTCCGCAAACCACGTCTGCCTGGGCCAGAACGGAGCCACTAGAACGAGCCGGAGACGCTGTTCCTTCACCCTGTCCAACACCTGACGGATCAGGGGGATCGGTGGAAACACATAAAGCCCCTCCCGTGGCCACGCGTTCGCCAACGCGTCGTGTCCCAACGGGGGGCTGTCCTCCTGGATCGAGAACCACAATGGGCAGTGCGTCGCGCGCCGCGATGCGAAGAGATCGACGCGGGCACGACCGAACCTGGCCCAAATCTGTTCCACCACCTGAGGGTGGAGGCACCACTCCGTATGACGGGGGTAGCCTCGAGACAGCAGGTCGGCACCGTAATTCAGCCGTCCCGGCAGATAGACCGCCGACACTGACAGGACACGGGGATACGCCCACAGGTGAATCTCCGCCGCTAACCGGTTCAAAGTCTTCGACCGCACACCGCCCTGTTTGTTCAGGTGGGCGATCGCCGCCGTATTGTCCGAGCGAATCAGCACATGGCGTCCATGTATGACTCGCTGGAACTGAAGCAGAGCGAGGCGGATCGCCTCCAGCTCCAAGACGTTTATGTGGCGATGCTCCTGAGCCTCCCACCGGCCGTTCGCCGACAGAAGCCCGCACACCGCACCCCAACCCCAGAGGGAGGCGTCGGTGCGAATCACTAACCTGAGCGGGACCGGGCCCAATCGAGTGCCCCTCGATAGGTAACGGGGGTCTGCCCATATGGCCAACGCCTGGCGGGCGTGACCTGTCATAGGCACCCTGCGATGACGGTCCCTGGCTGGATCCAAGCGCAACCCGAGGAACCAGATCTGGAACAGACGCATGTGTAGCCTCCCCAGAGGGAGCACATGCAGTGCCGAGGCCATCAGGCCCAACATGACTGTGCACTGATACCGAGGAGCATAGACTTAGTGTCCTCGCTGTCCGCACCGTGCGAGCCTGTCGCTCCCGCGAAAGGCGAGCTCGCATGGCCCGGGAGTTCAGCTCGAGCCCCAGGAAGATCGCCGTCTGCTCTGGGGCGAGGCAGCTCTTTTTCCAGTTCACCAGGAACCCTAAGGTTTGTAGGTGATCGGTCACCACTTTGGTATGTTTCATGGCACCAACCCTCGAGCCGGCCACAATAAGAGCGTCGTCGAGGTAAAGGAAGATGCGGGGGAGGCGGGACAAAAGAGGCGGGACAAAAGAGGCTAAGCCCCCCTGCCGGTTTCTTACGCGGGCTCCGCCTACTGACGTGCCCTGTGAGCGTGTTGAACCGGCGAAACCCCCCAGCCGTGCAGCTTTCGCCGGCTGGGGGGAGCAAGGAGGCAAGACTCTCTTTTGACCGCCGGATGCGGACTCGTCCGCTCGTGCGGTCCCCAGGAGAGCTCCCGACCAACGATGGGCCCATGGCACCATCGATGGTGGGCTTGTCCCGGGGGCCTCTTGACGGCGGATAAGCGTTCCTGGGAGAGCTCCCGACCGAACTCGGGCGCTGGGCACCGAGGACGGTGGGCTTGTCCCTAAAGCTACAAGCCGAAGGCTGGCCCTGAAGCCAAGCCCCGGCGAGCTGTCGTCCCCGCCGGGCGCACCGCACCGCCGAGTGACGGGTTGGGTAGGCCCCTGCTGAGTCCCGGACCGAAGTTGAGCGCTGAGCTCCAACGACGGTGGGCTCATAGCCCCCCCCTTCCCCAGGGAGGTGACTAAGTACGGTGCTGGTTACCCGCTCCCCGCGCACCCCCTCGTTTTGGGGGGCGGGGGCCGCGTACCCTGGCCTGCCGTGGGACCCATGCTGGGCCCACCGCGGCTGGGTGGGGCGCGTCCATTGGGGGCGCCCTAGCCTGTGGGACTCGTATCCGCTGGCGTGGGGCGGTCCGCGGCGGCGGAGGCCCCCGGAGGACGACTCTGCGCGCGCGAAAGTGCCACGGACCCCTGGGGACCCCCATTTGAGAACCACTGCTTTAAGACACATTAAGAGACACTAGCGGAAATTACCTGTCCTCACATGATTTTTGGCTTTGACACATGGCTGGATTGATGAGGGGACGGGGAGGGCAGTGGCAGCTGCGGGTCCGTGTCGAGGGCGCGGCGGCGCCTGCGTGAGGTGCAGGCCCGGTTCTACGGGGGTGCAAAAGCATGCATTGCACCCTTATTTTAATTGTTAAAATTTTTAAATTACAGTTACAGTTACAGTTGTACAGTTACAGTTAAAATTGTTAAATTATAATTTTTTTTTTTTTTTTTTTAATAAATGCTACAGCTGCACACTTACTGTTTAAACTTGAATTATAGTTGCTGTTTTTCTTTGTTCTTTGATGTGATTTTATGGCTTTTTGGCACCTATATGTAACCTTTTAAGGTTGAGATAATTGTATTATCATTATATGGTCCAAATATTTCAGTAAAACACTTGAAATATTCTTGCTTGGGTGGTATCATTCTACTTGAAATGATGGTCAAATGCATTATTTTTAGTAAAATAACATGTCAAATTTTTCGGCCGGGCCGGGCATCTGCACCCCTTCCTATCTAGGATGCACCCCTAGTCATCTTGTTCTGGAATCGGCCCTGGTGAGGTGGTAAGGCGATGGGGACGGTGGTGGCGGGTCCGTGTCAAGGGCGCGGTGGTGCCTGACTGAGGTGGTAAGGTGATGGGGACGACAGCGGCGGTGATGGGGCCGTGTCGAGGGCGGCGGTGGCACCCGAATAGAATGGTAAGTTAGCAGGCGCAGAGGACTGCAGCGCGGCTGCGAGTCCAACATAAACTACATTGGGGTGATGGGGAAGGGTTGGGGGAGGGACGTGGAGGGGATCGGATGGTTTTAGAACAGGAGGAAGGGGAACGGTGCCGAGGGCCGCGGAGGCCGTGGCGAGAGATGGGGAGGGGGGAGGGTAAAAAGCCGCGGAGGCAGAAAGAAGAGGATGGGAGGGGAGGGAGGGGAAACGAGAGGTGGGGGGGGGGACGAGAGGATGCGTGTGCATGGGGACCTAGTGCGTCCAAGGCCTGTGGAACAGGGAGGACGATGACATGTTATTCTATACATTGGGGTGATGGGGAAGGGGGGACGAGGGTTGGGGGAGGGAGGGGGAGGGGGCCGAATGGGTTTAGAACAGGAGGGAAAGTATAGGTAGGGGGTAAAGAGCTGCGGTGGCGGGCAGAGCTAGCGGGGCCCCGGTGCCAAGGGCTGAAAGAAGAGGATGGGGGGGGGGGGGGGGGGGGAGTGTGGAAGCGTGTGCACAGAGCTAGTGTTGTTTTGGGATGAACTGTCCCTTTAACCGTTTTGTTTTGGGATGAACTGTCCCTTTAACTGTTTTGTTTTGAGATGAACTGTCCCTTTAACAGTGTAGATTTTGGGATGAACTGTCCCTTTTAACGGTGTAGATTTTGGGATGAACTGTACCTTTTAAGAGTCAATTTTGGGATGAACTGTTCCTTTAACAGTGTTGATTTTGGGATGAACTGTCCCTTTAACGGTGTAGATTTTAGGATGAACTGTCCCTTTAACGGTGTTTTTGGCATTTTTCGTAGCAGTTCTGTATTAGTAGTAACGGGAGCTAGCAGTGGCAGTAGTAGTGGCAGCTATACTATTAACTGTAGTAGCGGTAGTCGGTCATCGTGGCATGTCGCAGTATACTGCGACATGCTGCCGCTATAGCGGCAGCTAACAGTAGTAGTAGTATCAGCCAGTAGTAGAGTAGTGGCGTTAGTAGCCGCAGCTAGCTGTAGTGGCAGCAACAATTAACAGTAGTAGTAGTAGTAGTAGTAGCGGTACTGTATTAGTAGTAGCAGGAGCTAGCGGTGGCAGTAGTAGCAGCAGCTAGCAGTAGTATTACTGTAGTAGCGGTAGTCTGTCATCGCGGCATGTCGTAGTAGCAGCAGCTAACATTGGTAGTAGTATCAGCCAGTAGTAGAGTAGTGGCATTAGTAGCCGCGGTTAGCTGTAGTAGCAGCAACGATTAACGTTAATAGTAGTAGTAGCAGTAGTACTGTATTAGTAGCAGCAGGAGCTAGCGGTGGCAGTAGTAGCGGCAGCTAGCAGTGGTATTACTGTAGTAGCGGTAGTCAGTCATCGTGGCATGTCGTAGTAGCTGCAGCTAACAGTAGTAGCAGAAGTAGTAGTAGCAGCAGCGGCATCTAGCAGTAGTAGCCTGGTATAGTAGCCAAGTCTAGTAGTAGCCGTAGTAATAGTGGTAGTAGTCGGAGCTGCTAGTGGTAGCAGTCGTAGTAGCGGTAATCGGTAGTGGCGTGACGTGACTTTGTAGGAGTGGTAGCAGCAGCATGTGGGACGCGTGGCTGTTGCTTAGTGAGGTGAACATTGGCACTGTCCACCCCTCATACAGGTGGTAGTATTTATTCAGTAAATGCATGGTTTAGAGTTGCTGAAGTCAATGGTAATCGCGTGAGATGTGATGTCAATATACTGCAAGTCGAAAAACTGATAGTATAGGATAGAGTTTCAAGAAAGCTAAACTTGAATTAAGACAGAAGAGGTACCACCTGGCCATGAAGGCGAAGAGTGTGGAACCAAGGAGGGTCAGCTGGAGGGACCGACGGTCCAGTCGGAGATGGTGGTTGGCCATGGGGTGGCCTCAGCATTGCTGTGGCTCGAGCTGGGCTGGAAGGCTGTCCCGAACGTGTCGGCACGGGGCGTGCATGGAGGACCAGCTGCCGCGTGAGGATCTCCGATGACGGCAGCGGTGTAGATGGCGGTGTCTGGCTGGAGCTGGATGCCGAAGATTTGACGCCCAGGCGAGGGACGTACAACGGAGCGTGCAAGCTGACTTTTCTTTTCTTCTCTAACTATTTTAATGAACTGTTCGCTTGAGTTGAAGTTGGGTCGGAACGAACGAGTGCGTCTTGAACAAGCAGTCGTGACGACTGAGGCGAACGGGGGGGGAGAGAGAATATGGTCATGTTTATATATGCTACGAGTGATTGAGTTGATAGAACACAGGTGTATGCATCAGTGAAGTGATTGGAGCGCAGGTGAAATAGCTTAGTGCGGCACAGATAATTACATGGTGTGGTCTTTGTGTTCCTGAACTTCAGTTAGTACACTAACTCCATTTAGTGAGCATGCTCTGTGCACACTGTGAATTAGTGAGGGGAAAAAAAGTGTTTGTGGCCGAGTTCCTGTGCCATTCCCATTTGCTTCTGTTTTTAGTCACAATTAGAGATGCACCGATTGCCATTTTCTTGGCCGATTCCGATTTCCGATTTTTGAATAGTCTGACTTGCCGATACCGATTTTTGCCGATTCCGATTTTCTTTCTAAGAACAACAATTGACAGCTTACACAAACGTTTTTGTAACTTTGTTTGAAAATTAAGATTCATAGAACAATTCTTATCATTTGCATGAAGTAGGACCATCTCACTCAAACACATCTCAAAATAAAAGTGTTCCAGGTTAGGCTACTGGACAGAGCTTTTTTGTGCAAATACAATGAATACAAAAATTAAATTAAATCCAATAGCCTATATCCCACAGCTACCATGCATTTACTTTTCCAAAAGAAAACACGTGCAACAGAACATCAAAATGATCCATGGACAAGGAGTTTATAGACTGGCTCCAGACCAGTCCTCTTGAGTAGAGGGGAAATGAGTTTATGAGTTACAGTAACGATCTTCAGTCTGAATATCAGGCGGAGTTTACACACAGTCCGAAGTTTGGTATGCGTATTTTTATCTGCCATCCGAAAAAATATCGTCACGCACAGAAAACCTTGCACACTTGTGAGTCCGATGCATTTTTATTATTATGTCCGTCGTTCTATTTGCAATACGAAACAAATAGTCTCTCCTGTATCTACGTTACAACATGACTGACAGGCTGAGGCAGGAGCGCTGATGTGGAATGGAGAAAGCAGGTCGGGGAATGGTTATACTGGACACAATGCTCACGTTCACCTCGCCAAGCCGGCTGTGCGCGGTGGCGGGTTGCTGGAGCACCGCTTCCCGGGGAGAGAGAGCAGAGAGAGAGGGGCCAGTGAGGTGAAGCGAGCCGCTCTGACTGGACTCCAGCCGAGCGGGACTCGGCCGCACCTCTGTCTCCACGGCTTATTTTCGACTAGCATGTGTGACTAACTGCGAGCTTTGTCTACTTCACTGACGGTGAAAAAATTCCACAACGAGGAAGGTATGCTGGCGTGTGTGGTGTGGTGGCTGGGTGCCTGTCTCGGTGCTTTGGAGTGCTTTGGTGTGCTTTGGAGTGCTTTGGTGCTGTGAGTCGCGCGCATGTCATGTGAAAATCGGCTCACAGAATCGGCTATTTAGAGTGACCGGCGCAGATCACCAATCACGTGAAAATCGGCCATTTTCGGTCACGTGCCGATCGATCGGTGCATCCCTAGTCACAATACATTAGAGCAGTGATCTCCAAAGTCCATGCGGCCCGTGGCTCATCTCTCAAAGGCCCGCCACACAAACCTCTTCTACTCCTCACAGCCGACATGTCTTTCAGAGGCTGTAGCGGGCTCATTTTTAAAGCTAGAATGAAGATACTGGTATCATGTAAACCTGGCATGGCATGCTGGTTTGTTGGGAAGGGGGAGAAATAATGCTCACATTTTAGGCTACATTTTGGCAAAGGAAAAGCTGGCATGTCCATCTTCAAAGGGGTCCCTTGACCTCTCACCTCAAGATACAGTATCTGAATGAGAATGGGTTCTATGGGTACCCATGAGTCTCCCCTTTACAGACATTTCGACTTTATGCTAATCCCATGCAGTTTTTGGTTAAAAAACATTTTTTTTTACATGCAGTATAAATGTGTTATTTTACGTGGGGAGCATGGATGGCTATCATATAAGTTCCATCATAATGTTCTAAGGACTAATATGGCACTGGAAATCAAATCCTTAGAGTACAATTGTATTGTATGTGATTCTTTGTTTTATCACTGCGAGAAGCAGGTATTTCCACATGATCTAATCTGGCCTCCATTCAAAAACGTTTGGAGGCCCCTGCATTACGATGTCATTTGAAAGGATTCCTCGCTGAGGGAATTCACCCCGGGTCTCCTTCCTGCGTGAGCTGCCCAGTTACCGTCACAGCTTGTACTGTATGGCTTCTTTTCCTTCGCTCTCTCCTGTGAGGTCGCTCCCTTGCTAATTGGCCATCCCTCCATTCCCCCATGGGGGGCGGAGCCTGTGATTGACAGGGGCGGTAATCGGTGTAATAGCAGCTAGTGGCGGTGGCCGAGCCAGCTGCTTGCCAAGGTGTTGAGAGAGCCTGCAGGAGAAGAGCGAGAAGAGGCTATCTTCAGTGTTTTGTGATGGTGTGTGCAGAGATGCACCTTAGTGAAACTCAGCTTGGCTATAGGGATGAGGATCGTTAATTTTTATTAACATTGATACCATTTTCGAGATTGCTTAACAATCTAAGTCTTTATCGATACCACTATTGATAATTTGGTGGAAAGACGAGACGACAATAAATTCTTAACAGGACTGGTATTGCTTTTATTGCTTATCTGTGAGTCTGTAACTGTGAGTCTGTGACTGTGACTGTGACTGTGAGTCTGTGACTGTGAGTCTGACTGTGAGTCTGTGACTGTGACTGCGTCTGTGACTGTGAGTCTGTGACTGTGAGTCTGTGACTGTGAGTCTGTGACTGTGAGTCTGACTGTGAGTCTGTGACTGCGTCTGTGACTGAGTCTGTGACTGAGTCTGTGACTGTGAGTCTGTGACTGTGACTGCGTCTGTGACTGTGAGTCTGTGACTGTGAGTCTGTGACTGTGATTGTGAGTCTGTGACTGTGAGTCTGACTGTGAGTCTGTGACTGTGACTGCGTCTGTGACTGTGAGTCTGTGACTGTGAGTCTGACTGTGAGTCTGTGACTGTGACTGCGTCTGTGACTGTGAGTCTGTGACTGTGAGTCTGACTGTGACTGTGAGTCTGTGACTGTGAGTCTGACTGTGACTGTGAGTCTGTGACTGTGAGTCTGACTGTGACTGTGAGTCTGACTGTGACTGTGAGTCTGTGACTGTGAGTCTGTGACTGTGCGTCTGTGACTGTGAGTCTGTGACTGAGTCTGTGACTGTGAGTATGTGACTGTGAGTCTGTGACTGTGACTGTGAGTCTGTGACTGAGTCTGTGACTGTGAGTATGTGACTGTGAGTCTGTGACTGTGACTGTGAGTCTGTGACTGTGAGTCTGTGACTGTGAGTCTGTGAGTGTGAGTCTGTGACCGAGTCTGTGAGTCTGTGACTGTGAGTCTGTAGGCTCTTTCACACACAGATCACGCAAAATTGTAGTTCGGGAAGCCCGTAAAGCTTGGTAGCCTCGCCACAGAAATTGCTTTCACACAGAGCCAAGCAGCACGGCCACATCCCCGTGCTGCAGTGTACTTTCAGGTGAAATCCCCTGCTCCCGGATTGAAAGGCGAGCGCAGGGATTTCCAGCTCCTCCTAGCCCAAATTAATATTTTCATAGGTTAGTGTAGCCTGGCTACTGTATGATGAACGAATTCATTCAACAACAATACTTCCCTCCTTCTCCGCTGAGCAGGGAGGATATAGGTGCACTCGCATGGTGGGCGGACTCGCCAAAACAGGCTCCGCTGCGGAGTGCATCTGCCGATTTTCTGGCAGCGAAGTGTTGCATGAATTGCATTCAAGGAAAGCCAACTTTATTTATACAACACATTTCATAGAAGTAAATTCACCTACTAAGCAGATCGATCGTTTTTGGGGTTCCAGCAGTGACCAAAGCGCTCCGCCCACACCTCACCTCACCTCTCTCTCTCTTTTTCCTCATTTCATGCCCCTCTCGCCAAACAAATGAATCTCACGGTAGTTAGCATGCATGTAAACAACGCGACTTCTATATTGTCTGTACAAGTGAGAACACAAACACATGGGGTATATATTCCCCTGCTGCATGCCATGATGAGATCAGCAAAAGTTTGGATAGACTGGATTGCTTCCTGCAGCAGCAATGCCTTTTTCCCCACACTGCTCGATAGACAGGTAGGACAGCCTCTGACTGGCAGGGGCTCAAAACTACGATATAACAACTTTTTAATCATTGGTCATTCATTGTGATATAAATTAGTGACATTTTCCCCCAAATACTCATGGTTCTGTGCTGTTGGTATTTGGTAGCCTATCTGATGCCTGCAGTGCAGCGCATCAAAAGAGCCGCGTCAATTAACGATAATAACGGGAGTCTTGCGCAGCAGCAGGATGATGTATTCGCGCAGATTTTCAGTCCTAAATATCAAACATGTTTGATATGATCGGGACGGCCCCGATGAGGCTGCATAAATCGGCCCGAAAATCCTGTAGTGTGAGCCAGCCATTAGCTAGACAGATTGCCGTTCTGGAGCTGGTTTCCAGAGGGAATATTGTCAGACCAACTCTCCACAGACAGCTATATAACCTACTACACAGGCACGGAGCATTCCTCCTGGCGCATGATTGTATAGGCTACTTTTTTTACTTTCACTGTCCTTGCTGCATGAGGTGATTTCCCCTGTAATTTTTTATGAAACATTCACACTGTTCCGCCTTGCTGCTCCAACGCTTTCAGGTGGAGGCGGGTTGTCCGCCAATACGGCGCTGTGACAACCTTTGGTGCCGGGACAAAAGGCGTACAAGAATTACCCACCAACGCGCGTTCATGCCTTTCACATCGGAGCCGCGAATCCTAATTTCCGTGCATTTTTCGGCTTTCAAGGCCGGTGTGAAAGACGTGTCAGATAAACATCAAAATCCTCAAGGATGAAGGGAAATCCCGGCTACAGGCAGAGGTCATCCTGGCCAGTGGGAGAGTGTTTTAATTTTTTGTTTGTCTTTTTGTGTTTGTTCTGCGTGTTTACCTCACAGTAATGAGGTGCACAGTTCTCATTTTTGCCTGCAAGTTT